>NW_025215481.1:1904357-1906857 GCF_001659605.2 Manihot esculenta | reverse complement strand
TAACATCCCAAATACCAGTGCGCTGCTCCTCGCCAACGGGCCCGTGGCGCATTGCTGCTGCACGGGGAACTGTGCTCAGGAAGGCGCCTACGGGCCCGTGGCGCCTTGCTGCTGCACGGGGAACTGTGCTCAGGAAGGCGCCTACGGGCCCGTGGCGCCTTGCTGCTGCACGGGGAACTGTGCTCAGGAAGGCGCCTACGGGCCCGTGGCGCCTTGCTGCTGCACGGGGAACTGTGCTCAGGAAGGCGCCACCGGGCCCGTAGCGAATTGCTCCCACGCCCAGTGGCAGCCAATTGGCCCGTGGCTCCCTCCTGCTGTGCCCATTGCTCCCCAATGAGCCCGTGGTGCAACGTTGGGGTTGATGCTATTTGCACATGTTTTGCAAAATGAGGTTAGCATTGGTAAACAAGTATATCCCGTTGGCCAACCACCAGGCCAAAAGAGGTTCACGCAGTCAATTAATTGTACACTTCAACGAGCAAAGCGTGCCATTGTTTTCTGTACTGAACAAGCTCAAGCTTGAATACTTATACAGTGACAATATCTTTCAACACACGAGAAAAAATATTGACCAACATTTTGCAATGGTTGGCTCACATGCTTGGACGCACACTTGCCATCATCGCATAGGCAATGAAAATCTATGGAGTGATTCTCTCTTACTCATTGAGACTATGAACCAATCATTGCAACCTCTATGAGTTTTTATCTATCTTATCTCACATTGCAAAAAGAACACGAAACAATATGTTGTGAGATCAAGAGCACTACCTCCTCCATTTACTTTTCCTATAGCCACCGTGCATGCCCAAAATTGGCAAGAATTGTGACACAAGCCAATTCTCTTTGAAAAGTTTTAAAAAATCACCAAATGACAACTCAATTAAATTTGTTATATTTTTCTAAGGTGCCACACAAAATTTGGTGATTTTCTGACGAGTTGTGTTTTTTTTATGATTTTCTGAATTTTTAACACTTAAAAAATAAAAAAAAATACCTAGACTGGATAAAAAATTTTCAAAATTTTTGTAAAATTAGATTATATTTTTCTAAATATATCTGCAAAATATCAGGTCAAAATACCTAAAATTGAATTTTTTAGGGGGTGTGTCACTTTAAACATTGTCATGTCACCTCATGTATTGTCATGTCACCCCATGCATTGTCATGTCTCCGTGCAAAGTTTAAGAAAATCACCAAATAACAACTCAAATAAATTTATAATATTTTTCTAAGGTTCCACAAAAAATTTGGTGATTTTCTGACGGGTTTTCTATTTTTTATGATTTTCTGAATTTTTAACACTTAAAAAATAAAAAAAAATACCTAGACTTGATAAAAAATTTTCAAAATTTTTGTAAAATTAGATTACATTTTTATAAAGGTATCTGCAAAAAATCAGGTCGAAATACCTAAAATTGAATTTTTTAGGGGGGGTGTGTCACCTCAGACATTGTGATGTTTCCTCCTGGCACAGCTCAACTTGTTCCTAAGGCTCTTTAGGGGGGTGTGGGTAGTCACCCCCCTGGGGGGGCCAGCAAGGCCGGGGCCTGGGCATGCGCTAGGCCATATGTGGGCATCGGTATAGCATGCGAATAAGCTTGTTAGCCCCCTCTCCACCTCTACCTCTCGATTCAACATCGAAAAAAATTCTCGGGCGTGGTGGACCCGGTGGGGCCCGTCCCGGGCCCGGTGGGGCCCATTCCAGGGCCATTGGTGACAGTTCAAGGAAATGATCCGGTGGTTTATCCCAATGCTTGGGCGTGTTAAATGGACGCTGGTGCAAGGTGTGGGCATGGCATTTGTATGTTGTGCTCGTGCCGATGTGCGAGTTTCCAGGTGATGCACTGGGCTTTGGGATTTTGTTGTGCTAATATTTCCATCCAACTCGGCGGTCAGTACCTCAACTCCGACGACGAACTCAGTGCTATTGGGGCCGATCCCCATGCTTGGAGTATCAATTGGATGCTTGTGCAAGGCTTCGGTGTGGCATTCTAGTGCCGTGCTTGGGTCAACGTGCTGGCGGAAATGCGATGCAATGGGCATGGTGTGAGTTCCTGGTGGCATAGACTTTTGAGGCGTTTGGGTCTGGCGACAGGGCTGAAGCTATTGGGGTCGAAGGCTTTGCCGGGGGGTGTCAAATGGAAGCCGGTTCAAGGTGTGGATACCGCACTCTGAACACAGGCGGACGTGCGATGCAACCTGTCTTAGTTTGTGTCCTTGGTGGTGTAGGCCTGCTGCTTGGTGGGGTCTTACGTTCCTCGGGGTCGTGGATGGACGTCGGGGCTGTTGTGGTTTTGCAATACCTAGGCTGGGGGGATGAGCTTGGTGCTAATGCTTTTGTCAAGGCGTTGCGAGTGCTTGGGGGAGGGCGTGGTGATATAATGCCGTGCTCAATCCTATGTGCGAGTGGCGTTGAGGCACATGCTGCGGCAGAATGGCAATTTCCTTTGGTTGCGGTGGCGCACTGTTGCTCGTGCCGATGTGTCCCACTGTGGTG
>NW_025215481.1:1877448-1879948 GCF_001659605.2 Manihot esculenta | reverse complement strand
CTGGAAGCTTCTGGGCAATTCTGGGCAATTCTGGGCTGATCTGGGCAATTCTGGGCAATTCTGGCTGTCTCTGGCCAATTCTGGGTGCTACTGGCCCGTTCTGGTGCCTTCTGGAATTTTCGTAGGCCAACCAGACTCCCCTGGAATTTTCGTTGGCCAACCAGAACCTCCTGGCAGCTTCCCGCGCGCCCCAGCTGCTTCTGGAAGCTGCGTGCGCCTTCCAGCCCGATCTGCCAATTGGACCTCGCCTGGCACAGATCCGTAGGCCAACCAGTCTTCCGTAGGCCAACCACGCTCCGTAGGCCAACCGTATCCGTAGGCCAACCACGCCCGCTGGCCAACCACGCCCGCTGGCCAACCACGCCCGCTGGCCAACCACGAATCTGCCAACTGCCCGTTGGCCAGCCAACTGCCTGCCCCGCAGCTGCTGCCACCAGTCGCCCCTTGGCACTCCATAGGGCTGTCCCACCATTCTTCCTTCACAAAACTCTTTGGATTTTAGGGAGGCATGGGAAGAGTCGTGACATTCTCCCCCAGCTATTCTCGCGACGCCCTCGTCGCGTCTCCACGAAGTCGCACCTTCGACCTCCATGGTCTACTCCCCCTGGTGCAAATGGAGAACGTCCCTCAGACTTTACCTCCTTTGGAGAATCACCATCCACTCTATGATTCCCCACACAAGTCCTCACAAACCATTTGACATCCATCACCATGTGATGCCAATAGAACTCTCGTCCAAGCATTGCCATCATCTTCCTCACACTTGGACGGCCACAAATCATGAAGTCATGACACCACCTCATGACCTCCTCCCGTAACTTGCCCCATCTAGGCACAAAGATGCTGCCACGCCTTGTTTTAATGAGCCCCTCATCGACCACGAACTTCCTTGTGACCCCATCGCGAGCCAATCCTCACCAATTGCTTGGCTTGCCCATCACGCATCGTTGCATCCTTGATGCGCCTCAACAAGGAAGACTTTGGACCCATCGCGTCGACAGTCATCCCTCACTCTCTTCTTCTTTCATCATGCCCCTGGCTCTCCTTGGTGGCAATGACTCCTTGGGCAGCTCCTTTGGACTTACTACTTGTAGACTAGAGAGTGTGCTAGTGGCACTCTTCCCTCTTGCCAAGTTTATGGCCTTCAAGGTATTCCCATCGGCTAAGCACATATCATTGGCATAGGGGAGAAGAACTGCCTTCACCTTATCCATAAAATCCATGCCTAGCACACAAGAGTGATCATCCAAATCAATAATGTAGAAGTCCAAAGTTCCAGTCCACTCACCTATCTTCACTTGGACATTCCTTGCAACTCCATATGTCGGGGTTGGAAAAGAGTTGACAACCTTCAACCAACCCTCATCACCATAAAAAGGAACTCCAAGCTTCTTGGCCACATCGAGCTTCATAAAGTTGTGTGAAGCCCCGGTGTCCACCAAAGCATGAATGGACTGCCCCTTTACCTCCATTGGCGCAAACAAGCGTCCCTTGCGCTCACTTGCCACCTCCTTTGGCTTGACATCGATGGCAGCTAGTTGTAAGGCACCCATGCACATGTTCTCCCCTTGCTGCTTGCTTGCTTCCTTTCTCTCCACTAAGGAAGACAAGACCTTGCGCTTTGGACACTCTCTCACCATATGCGGTCCATCGCACAAGAAGCACTTCGGTAGAGGCTTCTCCCTTTCACCTTCGGGCCTCCTCCATCCCTTGGACAAACCCTCCTTAGGTCTCCACGGTTTAGCACCTCCCTCCTTGCTTTCATGGGTGTCGCCACTATTCTTGGCCTTTACTTGCTCCACTCCCTTGCCTTTGTCCCCTTTCTGATATTCAGTCAAGGACTCGGCAATAGAAATGGCAGTGGCAAGATCTTGGGCTCCACGCCTTTCAATCTCAAGCCTTGCCCAATGTTGCAACCCATCCATAAAAGCAAAGAGTGCTTCACTATCAGGATAGCCAGGGATTTCGAGAATTACCTCGGTGAACTCCTTCACATAGTCTCGAATTGTCCCTCGTTGAGTAAGCCTCCTTAGCCTTGCTCGTGCCTCATGAGCAGCATTCACAGGGATAGAATTGCTTCTTCAATTCTCTCTTGAAATCATCCCACGTCTCTAATGTGCAAGTGCCCTTCTCGATGTCAGCTTCCCTCCTTCGCCACCAAACCATGGCGGTGTCAGCCAAGTACAGTGGGGCATGATCAATCTTCCTCGCATCTTCCACAATTCCTAGGGCCTTGAAGTATTGCTCCAAGCTCCATAGGAAATTATCAATCTCCTTGGCATTACGCGTCCCCCTGAACGCTTGTGGCTTTGGCACTTCCACTCGTGCCATAGGAGCTCCTCCCGAAGTGGATGGTGTGGCGGCCATACCACCTTGGACCACCACGGAGCGCAATAATGCCAATTGCTCCTCGAGCTCCTTCATCCTCCCCATCATCTTATCCATTTCCGCCCTTAGGAAATGGTTCTCCTCTTTAATGGCAGCATTCTCCTCGGAATGG
>NW_025215481.1:1870000-1871448 GCF_001659605.2 Manihot esculenta | reverse complement strand
TAATTAGATTATATTCTTTCTAATATATCTGCAAAAATATCAAGGTCAAAATACCTAAAATTGAATTTTTAGGGGGTGTGTCACTTCAAACATTGTCATGTCACCTCATGTATTGTCATGTCACCCCATGCATTGTCATGTCTCCGTGCAAAGTTTAAGAAAATCACCAAATAACAACTCAAATAAATTTATAATATTTTTCTAAGGTTCCACAAAAAATTTGGTGATTTTCTGACGGGTTTTCTATTTTTTATGATTTTTTGAATTTTTAACACTTAAAAAATAAAAAAAAATACCTAGACTCGATAAAAAATTTTCAAAATTTTTGTAAAATTAGATTACATTTTTATAAAGGTATCTGCAAAAAATCAGGTCAAAATACCTAAAATTGAATTTTTTAGGGGGGTGTGTCACCTCAGACATTGTGATGTTTCCTCCTGCCACAGCCCAACTTGTTCCTAAGGCTCTTTAGGGGGTGTGGGTAGTCACCCCCCTGGGGGGGCCAGCAAGGCCGGGGCCTGGGCATGCGCTAGGCCATATGTGGGCATCGGTATAGCATGCGAATAAGCTTGTTAGCCCCCTCTCCACCTCTACCTCTCGATTCAACATCGAAAAAAATTCTCGGGCGTGGTGGACCCGGTGGGGCCCATCCCGGGCCCGGTGGGGCCCATTCCAGGGCCATTGGTGACAGTTCAAGGAAATGATCCGGTGGTTTATCCCAATGCTTGGGCGTGTTAAATGGACGCTGGTGCAAGGTGTGGGCATGGCATTTGTGTGTTGTGCCCGTGCCGATGTGCGAGTTTCCAGGTGATGCACTGGGCTTCGGGATTTTGTTGTGCTAATATTTCCATCCAACTCGGCGGTCAGTACCTCAACTCCGACGACGAACTCAGTGCTATTGGGGCCGATCCCCATGCTTGGAGTATCAATTGGATGCTTGTGCAAGGCTTCGGTGTGGCATTCTAGTGCCGTGCTTGGGTCAACGTGCTGGCGGAAATGCGATGCAATGGGCATGGTGTGAGTTCCTGGTGGCATAGACTTTTGAGGCGTTTGGGTCTGGCGACAGGGCTGAAGCTATTGGGGTCGAAGGCTTTGCCGGGGGGTGTCAAATGGAAGCCGGTTCAAGGTGTGGATGCCGCACTCTGAACACAGGCGGACGTGCGATGCAACCTGTCTTAGTTTGTGTCCTTGGTGGTGTAGGCCTGCTGCTTGGTGGGGTGTTACGTTCCTCGGGGTCGTGGATGGACGTCGGGGCTGTTGTGGTTTGCAATACCTAGGCTGGGGGGATGAGCTTGGTGCTAATGCTTTTGTCAAGGCGTTGCGAGTGCTTGGGGGAGGGCGTGGTGATATAATGCCGTGCTCAATCCTATGTGCGAGTGGCGTTGAGGCACATGCTGCGGCAGAATGGCAATTTCCTTTGGTTGCGGTGGCGCACTGTTGCTCGTGCC
>NW_025215481.1:1860000-1862500 GCF_001659605.2 Manihot esculenta | reverse complement strand
ATAGATCATCCATCCTACATGGGAATACCTGCCCTTGGTAGTGACCTTGTTTAACCGCTTACAGTCGTTACAAAGTCTCAAGGATTCATCCTTCGTTTCCCACAACCATACTGGAGCAATCCAGAGTGAGGTACTAGGTCGGACAAAACCCCTTGTCTACCAAGTCTCGCCTCTACTCTACTGCTACCTCTCTCTATGCAGGCGCCATCCTATAGGGAAGGGTAGAAATGGTTCTGCGTCCAGACACCACTACTATACCAAACTCTAACTCCCTGACAGATGGTAAACCTGACAACTCGCCTGGGAAGACATCTAAGAATTCTCTCTAACAACTGGCACTGAGGCTGGTTCCCCGACCTGACTGCTGAACTCTCAAACAAGAGCTAGAACCCTCTGACAACCCCTCCTACGCACCCTACGAACCTTACAGGCTGACATCAAACCTCTAGGCATCCCTACTGTGTCCCCTCAGAAGAAAATCTTTGACCCATCCTGTCCTCTGAACCTGACTACCTTGTTTCTGCAGACCAAGATAGCACCACGAGTAGAAAAACCAAATCCATCCCTCGATTGACGTCCAGACAATCAAGTCTAGGACCTCAAAGTCGAGTGGAAGGCATCTACTCCCAACTGACACAGAACTGGACCGGCAGACTGACTCTGCCACAGATGAATCACACGAGAGTCTACTGACCAAAGAGAACACTCTAGCCTAGAAGCTATCAACTCAACCTCTCGACGGCTCCTAGAGCAACTAAAGAAAGAGAAAACACTAGGGTTCACAAAACATACACATCAGAACATTCAAAAGTGAGCATACCTGGCACCACCATGTTCGATGTGTCTGCCTCTTGCTGAGCTTGGGTGAAGATCCGAGCTGAAACTGACGGACCTTCTCCACGGGAACCTGAAGAATGAGGGACTGACCCTCTTCCTCTGCCTCGACCACTAACCTGAACTATGGCTGGAGCTACTGGCTGAGCTGATCTACCTGAAACTGCTTGCTGGGACAGAGCCAACCTGGGCGCAGTGGGACACTCACGTGCTATGTGTCCTTCCTGTCCACACCTAAAACAAGCTGTCGTTCCAACCCGACAGGCTCCTTTGTGCGGCCTTCCGCACCTCAAGCACCTTGAACTGCCTGAGCCAGAGCTTGAGCCACCAAAACCCAAACTAGCCTTCAAATTCTGCCAAAACTTCTTCTTCTTACCCCTAAGGGTTCTGCCCCACTTCACTCTTCTAGTGGCGGCTGTACTCAGAGTGGAGGGATCAATCCCTCCTGAACCTGAAATTCTGGAATCCTGAGTTTGAGCATCCTCCTGAGAATCTCCCATACCTTCTTCAGGTACTCTGACTCCCATACTGACATCCCTTCTCTGAACATCCGACTCTACTTCTCTCATACTAGCTGACATCCTTCTTGGAGCCATTGCTTCTCTGCTTACATCAAAAGACCTTCCAGGGTCCCTTGATGTTCCCCATCTGCTAACTCCCCACGACTGCGCTCTCGGCAGGGTAGGGGGAAAGGTGTCCATACCTTCCCTCTCAGATGGAACTCCAGTCGATTCCACAGATCGACGAGCACCTCGCATTCTGGCTCCTCTGAAGAACAACACACAAGCATACAAACAACATCAGCATCATACGGTCCATGTGGAAACACATGAACCTACATCATACATACATAGCATACATAACATGTCATACATCATAGCATTTATGCACATGCATGAAATCATGGCATATCACATCATCATAGCAAGACAGGACTCAACATCCTATCCTAGTGGACATGATTCTACTCTTGATCTTTCTTATTGTGCTTGCCCTTCTATGACCTTAAGGCTAACCTCTTTCCGATGTGGGATACCTTCATCCCTGAGCATCCTTACTCAAAACACCGTACTCTTGAGGCCCAAAGCTCTGATACCATTCTGTAACAGCCCGGAAACCGATACCCCTCTGTAACGGCCCGAACCGCCACCGGCGCTAGGATCCAGATCGGCTTAAGGCCGCCGGGACCCGTAGTAAGCCAAACATACATACTATTACCTGGTCAAATCCCCTACATGATTAAAACTTAACCATAAAAACATGAAAACTGAACATCTGTTGAACCCAAACCTGACCTGTGCATGTATCCTGACATGAAACATACATCATAAAATCATAAAACCTCCACGGGAGTCCTCATCATATACTCCAATGGGGTAACATTACATGCCTCAAGTTTGGTTCTCAACTCAACATATAACATAGACATAACCATGCATTAACAGGGACTAACCAGTCTATAGGGCCAAGCACACTTTAATCCATAAACATAACTCTACTATCAGTTACATACATTATCTCAAATATACATTACATCAACTTATGTTACATGTCCACTTCTAAAACTACTAAACTGATACATAAACATAAACTATTACATAAAACACACGTCTCTTAATCTTTACCCTGCTGACTTCTGAGCTCTGACTTAAACCTGCAACACTGG
>NW_025215481.1:1850000-1855000 GCF_001659605.2 Manihot esculenta | reverse complement strand
GGCTCCGACAACCTCGAATTCCACCGGACGGTAAGAATTCCGATGTCTGAACGAGCCGGATATTACAATCTACCCCCCTTACAAAAACATTCGTCCCCGAATGTTCTTGCTCTAAAACATGCATACAGAAAAGAGACTCGGTATTACTGGAGTGAAAACTCTCGGTCTTCCTAGCACAGTAAACACAACTGAGCTAAGCAGGTGAGATCTCCGGAGATCTCCCCCTCTCTAGGAGACACCTCCAGTACTACCACAACGTCTCTTACACAGCAACAGCTTTCGCTGCACACTCTGATCCTTGCCCTTCTCTCTTCATCTGTACTAAACTAGCTGCTCCTCTTCTGACTTCTCACGACTAACTCATACTAACTTGAACTCACTACAGGTAGTACCCGGATCTCAGATCTATCTAGGAAACACGACCAGCTCCTGCTAGCTGATCCAATAGATCATCAATCCTGAATGGGAATACCTGTCCCTGGTAGTGACCTTGTCCAACTGCTTACAGTCGCTACAAGCCTCAAGGATTCATCCTTCGTTTCCCGCAACTATTCTGGATCATTCCAGAGTGAGGTACTAGGTCGGATAAAACCCTTATCTACCAAGTCTCACAACGGCTCTCTACTACTCGCTCAACTCTGCAGGTGCCATCATGTAGGGAAAGAAAGAAATGGTTCTGGGTCCAGACACCATTCCTATCCCAACTCTATCTCCCTGACAGATGATAAACCTGACAGCTCGTCTGGGCAGACGTCTAAGAACTCTCTCAACCACAGACACAGAGGCTGGTTCCCTAACCCAACTACTAAACTCTCTCACAGGAGCTAGAACCCTCTAACGACCTCTCCTGAGCAAACTCTGAGCCTGTAGGGCTGACATCAAACCTCTAGGCAATCTACTCTGTCCCTCCTAGGGACTACCTCTAGTCTATCCTAAACTGTGAGCCTAACTACCTTGGCTCTACTGACTCGGTAGCACTACGAGTAGCTAGCCATTCCATCACTAGAATGACATCGACCAGTCCAATCTAGAACCAAAAGGTCAGCTGGAAGGCATCCACTCGCTACATGCCCCGCCTCTGATGGATCATACTCGGGTCGGCTAACCCAAAGAGGTAACTCTCACTCTAAGCCTAGAAGTCATCAAACCCATCCTATCTGGCTCTCACAGCAACAGGAGTAGAAAAACAATAGGGTTCACAAAAACATGCCCATCAAAACACTCTAGAGTGAGCATACCTGGCACCACTGTGTTTGATGCGACTGCCTCCTGTTGAGCCTGGGTGAAGATCCTAGCCGAAGCTGACGGACCTTCTCTATGGAAACCTGAGGGATAAGAGGCTGACCCCCTTCCTCTGCCTCGACTACTGGTCTAATCCCAGACCGGACTCTAACCTCTCCTGAACTTACTCTTCTTTTTCTTCTCTTCCTTTCCTGCTCTTACTTTTCTTACTCTTCTTGCTCTTCTCTTACTCTTCCTTTACTCTTTCTCTTACTCTTCTCTTCTCTTAGGGGTTGCACTTAGAGATGAGAGATCACTCTCACTATACCTGGGGTTATAAAACCCGAGACCATAGCATCTCCTAGCAACTCTCTCAGTACCCTCTCTGGCACACTAACCTCTAGCTACTATCTCTTCTCTGAACATCTCTCTCTGCTAACCTCGCTCATCAACTGACATCCTCTAGGGTCCAGTCCTCCTCTGACTGTATCAAGGACTTCCTAGAGTCCCTTGATATACCCTCTCTATGATGCTATTATGCTGTGCTCCAGCAGAACAGAGGAACAAGTAGTTTTACCTTTTCTCTCAGATGGAACTCCTGTCAATCCCATAGACCAACGAGTATCCAGCATCCTGCTTACTAAGAAAGGAGCACACACACAGAAACCATAGCATCACATAGTCCATGTGGCAACACATGAACCCACATCAAACATGGCACCACATAAACATAACATCATATGGGCATATCATCATGATATGATCCATGTGATAACACATGAACCCCATACACATGCAAAGCATCTCATCTCATGGATGAACTGGTCACCAATAGCCCTCTACATATCCATCTCATCGTTATGTCTAACTATGCCAGGGGCACTACAGTCTCGCCTGAACTGCTCTTACTCTGTGCCAGTGGCGACTAAGCCACACCTGGTCTGTTCTATCTCATACATCTCATCTCATGCATACTGAGGGCTAGAGGATCTTCCCAACAGGCATCCATAACATCAGATATCTCATATCATCAATGCACATGTATCTCACATGGCATTACACATCATCATATAGACAGGACTCAACATCCTATCCTAGTGGACATGATCTTATCTTATTGTGCTTGCCCTCTAAGACAACCTCTTTCCGATGTGAGATCTCTCTAATCCCTGAGCATCTTAGCTCAGCACACCGTACTCTAGAGGCCCTATGCTCTGATACCATCTGTAACAGCCCGGAAACCGGTACCCTCTTTGTAACGGCCCAAACTGCTCGGCACTAGGATCCAGATCGACTTAAGGCCGCCTAGACCCGTAGTAAGCCTATCCTGAACTCTGTGTATCTGTTAAAATCCCATACATGATCCGACTGGACTATAACTGTTACAACTTGTCTGTAACACAACCAGACTTAACCTGTAAAACACTCTCTGGAGGTCCAATCATATGAACCAAAAGCTCAGACCTACTAATCTGAACTAGCCCTCAGGGCTATCTGTAATAAACCAGTGATACTTTACCAAGTAACCTCCATGCACTATGCTCTGAAACATAGAACCCACCCTGTAGGGTCAGCATATCATAAGTTAACTTGGCTACCATAGAGTCACAGGAATCAAACCTGGTCTTCTCTCTTGGCCTTTCTATGGATCACAGGAATCAAACCTGGTCTTTCCTCTGCACTGGTCTTTTGGGTCAAGGGAATTAAACCCTGTCTTCCCTCACAGTTATACTTCACTGGGTTTTTGAACCACAACATCTATTAAGCCTGGTTGACTCATTTCTCATCAAGAAACTTAAAACAGGATACATGCATATACTCAAGGGATCAACATACACTACTATAGGCAAAAGCACATTCTTAGCTCATAAGCACACTGACTTATTACATCACTTGACAAATCTTTCTTTATATTTACATCATGTCCACACTATGCTATTACACATGCAATACTGCAATCGACACTCTGCTGCTTCTCACTTCCCAGCTACTCTGTACCTGCAACACTGGGGTTAGGGGAAAGGGATGAGCTACTAAAGCCCAGTGAGTAGAAACACTGAAAAACAGTTCATTCATACGCATTTACTATGAAAATGTATCACAACTCAAGCATCTCAATATATCTTGGATTAGACATGACCCCAAAACTCCCTCGACGGGCTATTGAAGTCGCCTTGGTCCAATCCCCACTAAGGTAGACATGACCCCAAAAATACCCTCTGTCAACACTGACCTGACACAATGACAGGAGCCGAAGCTTAGGCTATTGGAGTCGCCTGGGTCCACCTAATCTCTGATCACATAATATGCAATGCAACAACTTCGTGATTCTAATGCAAATCACCCTAATATAAATCATAGCATCCATGATGCATGAACTATGCTCATACAGTCTGTGTCTGTAGTAAAAAGAAGATTAAGTTTCGTTCTACTCACCTCTGCTCCTCTGGCAGAATTGTACTGACTCTGAAACCTCTAACACTGATGACCTCCTCGCTCTCTCGGGTCCAATCCTAAATCAAATGGACTCGAATGAGGTGTCAAACATACTCAGAATCACTCTTAAACAATCCCCTATAAACCCCTCTGAACCTCTGAAAACCATCACATAAAGCATGCAAAAGAAGGCTGGACAGGGCACTTTCGGCGGCAGGTTCGGCGGCCGAATGTCCTCTCCAGAGACGAAACTCACATACTTTCGGCGGCCGAATCTCCTCTTTCGGCGGCCGAACCCTTTCGGGGGCATGGTTCGGGGGCCAAACCACACTCCAGAGACGAAAGTCTCCTTCCTTCGGCGGCACCTTCGGCGGCCGAACCTCCCCTCCAGAGACGAAAGTCCAATCCTTCGGGGGCAGGATTAGGCAGCCGAAACCACCTCCTCAACACGTTCGGCGGCCGAATCCTCTTTCGGCGGCCGAAGCTGGGTTCTCCAGTTAGGCAGAACCTTGCTCACCTCATACTCAACTTCCCCCAAAACTCACTCAACATGCATCTCAACACACATATCAAGCATATACTCAAAGATATGCACAAAGGGGTCCAAAACTAGCCTATAACCCCAAAAACAACTCAAACAACATACAAAGGCACAAAGGGTCCCTAAACCCTCACATGCACAACTCATGCAAAAACTCATGCATAACTCCCTTCTCCCTCCATAAAACTTGCTTAAAACATCATAAAACATAAGGATCAACACATACCTCTTGAAGAACAAAGGCTGGTGTGATCCCAAACTTGAAGATATGGAGATCCAAGCTCCAAAAGTCTCCAAGCTCCACCTCCTTGCTCCAAGCTCACAACTCTTGAATTCAAGGAGAAAACTCATGAAAACCTTAAAAGATTTGAAGAGAAACCATGAAATCAACCCAAGGAAAGCATGAACTCACCTTAGCCCAAAAGAGAGAGAAACCTCCTCTTTTTCCAGAGCAAGGAGCCCTTTATAGGTGGTCAACCGCCCCTCCTTCGGCAGCCTAACCTGCATGCGAAACCATGCAACGTTCGGCGGCCTAACTTGGAGTTCGGAAGCCAAACCTAAGGCACTTTCGGCGGCCGAACATTACCTTCGGCGGCCGAACCTGCATTTTGCCTCCTTAGTCTTTTCTCTTCAAAACTCATAGCCTTTCTAACATAAAACCTTTAAACCACTTAAACCATCTTAAAACCTTTGTTTTACCCTTAGGGAAGGCTCCGACAACCTCGAATTCCACCGGACGGTAAGAATTCCGATGTCTGAACGAGCCGGGTATTACAGAGCGGGTCGCCGCGTGCCGGCCGGG
>NW_025215481.1:1834507-1837007 GCF_001659605.2 Manihot esculenta | reverse complement strand
TATTCTAAAATTTAATTGAAATATTTTGAATTTGATTATGGTTTAATCTCCCTGTATTATTGAAAATAATAATATACTATTATCAATAATTGGTTTGATTCGATTTTTTTTTTTAATTTTATCTAATCGAACCAGAGTAAGTAACATCCCAAATACCAGTGCGCTGCTCCTCGCCAACGGGCCCGTGGCGCATTGCTGCTGCACGGGGAACTGTGCTCAGGAAGGCGCCTACGGGCCCGTGGCGCCTTGCTGCTGCACGGGAAACTGTGCTCAGGAAGGCGCCTACGGGCCCGTGGCGCCTTGCTGCTGCACGGGAAACTGTGCTCAGGAAGGCGCCACCGGGCCCGTAGCGAATTGCTCCCACGCCCAGTGGCAGCCAATTGGCCCGTGGCTCCCTCCTGCTGTGCCCATTGCTCCCCAATGAGCCCGTGGTGCAACGTTGGGGTTGATGCTATTTGCACATGTTTTGCAAAATGAGGTTAGCATTGGTAAACAAGTATATCCCGTTGGCCAACCACCAGCCCAAAAGAGGTTCACGCAGTCAATTAATTGTACACTTCAACGAGCAAAGCGTGCCATTGTTTTCTGTACTGAACAAGCTCAAGCTTGAATACTTATACAATGACAATATCTTTCAACACACGAGAAAAAATATTGACCAACATTTTGCAATGGTTGGCTCACATGCTTGGACGCACACTTGCCATCATCGCATAGGCAATGAAAATCTATGGAGTGATTCTCTCTTACTCATTGAGACTATGAACCAATTATTGCAACCTCTATGAGTTTTTATCTATTTTATCTCACATTGCAAAAAGAACACGAAACAATATGTTGTGAGATCAAGAGCACTATCTCCTCCATTTACTTTTCCTATAGCCACCATGCATGCCCAAAATTGGCAAGAATTGTGACACAAGCCAATTCTCTTTGAAAAGTTTTAAAAAATCACCAAATGACAACTCAATTAACTTTGTTATATTTTTCTAAGGTGCCACACAAAATTTGGTGATTTTCTGACGAGTTATGTTTTTTTTATGATTTTCTGAATTTTTAACACTTAAAAAATAAAAAAAAATACCTAGACTGGATAAAAAAATTTCAAAATTTTTGTAAAATTAGATTATATTCTTCTAAATATATCTGCAAAATATCAGGTCAAAATACCTAAAATTGAATTTTTTAGGGGGTGTGTCACTTCAAACATTGTCATGTCACCTCATGTATTGTCATGTCACCCCATGCATTGTCATGTCTCCGTGCAAAGTTTAAGAAAATCACCAAATAACAACTCAAATAAATTTATAATATTTTTCTAAGGTTCCACAAAAAATTTGGTGATTTTCTGACGGGTTTTCTATTTTTTATGATTTTTTGAATTTTTAACACTTAAAAAATAAAAAAAAATACCTAGACTTGATAAAAAATTTTCAAAATTTTTGTAAAATTAGATTACATTTTTATAAAGGTATCTGCAAAAAATCAGGTCAAAATACGTAAAATTGAATTTTTTAGGGGGGGTGTGTCACCTCAGACATTGTGATGTTTCCTCCTGCCACAGCCCAACTTGTTCCTAAGGCTCTTTAGGGGGGTGTGGGTAGTCACCCCCCTGGGGGGGCCAGCAAGGCCGGGGCCTGGGCATGCGCTAGGCCATATGTGGGCATCGGTATAGCATGCGAATAAGCTTGTTAGCCCCCTCTCCACCTCTACCTCTCGATTCAACATCGAAAAAAATTCTCGGGCGTGGTGGACCCGGTGGGGCCCATCCCGGGCCCGGTGGGGCCCATTCCAGGGCCATTGGTGACAGTTCAAGGAAATGATCCGGTGGTTTATCCCAATGCTTGGGCGTGTTAAATGGACGCTGGTGCAAGGTGTGGGCATGGCATTTGTGTGTTGTGCTCGTGCCGATGTGCGAGTTTCCAGGTGATGCACTGGGCTTCGGGATTTTGTTGTGCTAATATTTCCATCCAACTCGGCGGTCAGTACCTCAACTCCGACGACGAACTCAGTGCTATTGGGGCCGATCCCCATGCTTGGAGTATCAATTGGATGCTTGTGCAAGGCTTCGGTGTGGCATTCTAGTGCCGTGCTTGGGTCAACGTGCTGGCGGAAATGCGATGCAATGGGCATGGTGTGAGTTCCTGGTGGCATAGACTTTTGAGGCGTTTGGGTCTGGCGACAGGGCTGAAGCTATTGGGGTCGAAGGCTTTGCCGGGGGGTGTCAAATGGAAGCCGGTTCAAGGTGTGGATGCCGCACTCTGAACACAGGCGGACGTGCGATGCAACCTGTCTTAGTTTGTGTCCTTGGTGGTGTAGGCCTGCTGCTTGGTGGGGTGTTACGTTCCTCGGGGTCGTGGATGGACGTCGGGGCTGTTGTGGTTTTGCAATACCTAGGCTGGGGGGATGAGCTTGGTGCTAATGCTTTTGTCAAGGCGTTGCGAGTGCTTGGGGGAGGGCGTGGTGATATAATGCCGTGCTCAATCCTATGTGCGAGTGG
>NW_025215481.1:1810984-1813484 GCF_001659605.2 Manihot esculenta | reverse complement strand
ACCGTCCAAATCGCCCTATGGAGCTCCAGTCCTATTTCAGAAGAAGAAAGACGGCTCACTACGAATGTGTGTGGACTATCGGGCTCTAAATAAAATCACTGTGAAGAATAAGTACCCAATCCCATTGCCTGCGGACCTCTTTGATAGGCTTGGTGGTGCCCGCTGGTTCACCAAGCTAGATTTGAGATCGGGCTATTGGCAGGTTCGCATCGCCGAGGGAGACGAACACAAGACGGCTTGTGTAACGAGGTATGGATCCTATGAGTTTCTTGTGATGCCTTTTGGCCTCACTAATGCCCCTGCCACATTCTGCACTCTCATGAACAAAGTGCTCTACCCCTTTCTTGATAAATTTGTAGTAGTGTATCTAGATGATATTGTTATCTATAGCAATACACTACCAGAGCATGTTAAGCATTTGAGGCAGGTCTTCAAGGTGCTGAAAGAAAATGAATTATATGTCAAGAAGGAGAAGTGCCTCTTTGCACAAAGAGAAATACCCTTCCTTGGCCATATAGTAGGAGAAGGCAAGGTAAGGATGGATCGAAGCAAAATCAAAGCCATTAACGAATGGCAGCCCCCGAAGAAAGTGACGGAGCTGCGATCCTTCCTCGGACTAGCCAATTACTATCGGAGATTCATTAAAGGCTACTCTTCCATTGCTGCCCCACTTACTGATCTACTGAAGAAAAGTAACCAGTGGGATTGGGACGATAGGTGTCAAAGGGCCTTTGAAGCACTGAAGCAGGCCATGGTTGAGGAACCAGTGCTTGTCCTGCCCGATTTCTCCAAACCATTCGAAGTCCAAACCGATGCCTCTGATTATGCCATAGGTGGGGTGCTGATGCAAGAAGGCCACCCAGTTGCTTACGAAAGCAGGAAGCTTAATGACACTGAGCGGCGCTATACGGTTCAAGAAAAAGAAATGACTGCTGTAGTCCACTGCTTAAGGACGTGGAGGCACTATCTTCTGGGATCTAAATTTGTGGTGAGAACAGACAACGTTGCTACTAGCTATTTCCTGACCCAGAAGAAGTTGACACCCAAGCAAGCTCGGTGGCAGGCATTCCTGGGGGAGTTCGACTTCATAATGGAGTACAAGCCAGGCCGTGCTAATCTTGTGGCTGATGCTTTATCCAGGAAAGCAGAATTGGCAGCCACAAGCGTGCCTACATTACCGCTGGAGGAGCGGATAAGAGAAGGCATGAAGCATGATAAGCACTCGCAGGAGTTGCTGGATTGGGCCCGGCTTGGCAGGGTGCGCAAGTATGTCATTGATGGGGAGCTATTGAAGACAGAGTCAGGCTGTTTATATGTTCCAGACTGGGGAGACTTGCGCAAGGATATCATTAGAGAGTGTCATGACTCTCTATGGGCTGGACACCCTGGTATAAATCGCACCAGGGCATTGGTGGAGCGAGCTTACTCCTGGCCTCGACTAAAGCATGACGTGGAGGCCTATGTGAAAACTTGCCTAGTGTGCCAGCAAGACAAGACCGAGCAGAGGAAGCCCGCTGGACTATTGGAGCCCCTTCCTATTCCAGAAAAGCCGTGGGAGTCGATTTCCATGGACTTCATTGTAGGGCTCCCAAAGGTGGATGGATGTGGAAATATTATGGTAGTTGTGGACAGGTTCAGCAAGTATGCTACCTTTATCCCTGTCCCTGAAAAGTTCAATGCTGAAGATGCTGCCCGGTTGTTTTTTAGGTATGTTGTAAAGTATTGGGGCATACCTCGGTCAATTGTAAGTGACCGCGACATACGGTTCACGGGAAAATTTTGGACCGAGCTGTTCAAACTGCTGGGCACGGAGCTGAATTTTTCCACCTCTTTCCATCCACAAACCGATGGGCAAACGGAAAGAGTCAATGCCTTACTGGAGATGTATTTGAGGCACTTTGTTAGTGCCAATCAGAAAGATTGGGTGCAGCTCCTGGACGTAGCACAATTCTCCTATAACTTACAAAAATCTGAAGCCACTGGGGCTAGCCCGTTTGAAATTGCCACAGGGAGACAGCCCCTCACTCCTCATACAGTTGCCACAAGCTATGGAGGGAGGAGCCCAGGTGCTTACAAGCTAGCTAAGGGATGGCAGGAGAAAAGGGAAATTGCTAAAGAATACCTTAGCAAAGCATCGAAGAAGATGAAGAAGTGGGCCGATGCTTCAAGGAGGCATGTGGAGTTTAAGGAGGGAGACTTGGTGATGGTCAAACTCCTTCCACATTTGCTAAGGAATTATGGAAAAGTCCATAAAGGACTTCTTCGAAGGTACGAGGGCCCCTTCCCGATTGAAAAACGGGTTGGAAATGTGGCCTATCGAGTAAAATTGCCTGAGCATATTGAAGCTCATCCTGTGTTCCATGTAAGCATGCTAAAACCATTCCATAAGGACGAGGGTGAGCCGAGTAGAGGGGTATCTCACCGAGCACCAGCTGCTATCGGCAAGAGCTATGCTAACCAAGTGAAGGAAATTGTGTCTCATCGGGTAGTGCCAAGGAGA
>NW_025215481.1:1789546-1792046 GCF_001659605.2 Manihot esculenta | reverse complement strand
CAATCAGTAGCTTGTGAAATGGGACCGTGGAAAGGGGAGGTGAATTTCACAGTAACGCCATTGGATGACTTCGATGTAGTGATTGGAATGGAATTTCTTAAGACAGCACGGGCAGTGCCGATTCCCTCAGCCGACTGTCTTATCCTCATGGGAGACAGACCGTGTGTGGTACCCACCACTTTCAGTCCAATCTGTGAGAAGAAGTTGATTTCAGCATTACAATTTAAGAAGGGGGTGAGGCGTAAGGAGCCGACGTACGTGGTGGTTCCAGTTATGAAGGAAGAGGGGGAGATGTCTACATACCCCCTTGAGATCAGGGACGTGATGCTGAGATACAAGGATGTTATGCCAGAGAAGTTGCCGTCTGTTTTGCCACCTCGTCGAAGTATTGATCATGAAATAGAGTTGCTACCAGGTACAAAGGCTCCAGCAAAAGCGCCTTACCGGATGGCACCCCCAGAACTGGCGGAATTGAGAAAACAGTTGGATGAGTTACTAGAAGCTGGGTTTATACGACCAGCAAAAGCGCCCTTTGGGGCTCCTGTGCTTTTTCAAAAGAAACAAGACGGAAGCTTAAGGTTGTGTGTGGATTATCGAGCTCTGAACAAGGTGACAGTGCGGAATAAGTATCCTATTCCCTTGATAGCAGATTTGTTTGACCAGTTGGGTCAGGCAAAGTTTTTTACCAAGTTGGATCTTCGCTCAGGGTATCATCAGGTTCGGATTAAAGAGGGGGACGAGCCCAAAACAACATGTGTAACACGGTATGGTGCTTTTGAGTTTCTAGTTATGCCTTTTGGACTAACAAACGCACCTGCTACTTTTTGCACTTTGATGAACCAGGTTTTTCATGAATATCTTGACAAATTTGTGGTGGTCTATCTTGACGATATTGTGGTATATAGCTCTTCACTGAAAGAACACAGGGAACATCTTAGTTTAGTATTCGAGAAATTGAAGGAGAATAATCTCTTCGTCAAGAAAGAGAAATGTGCGTTTGCTCAAACCAGAATCAAGTTCTTGGGTCATGTGGTCGAGCAGGGAAAAATAAGCATGGATCAAGGCAAAGTGAAAGCCATTCAAGATTGGAAGGTACCCAGAGGTGTAGCAGAGTTGAGATCCTTCTTGGGATTGGCAAACTACTACAGGCGATTTGTGAGGGCATATTCTCAAAAGGTGTGTCCCCTCACAGAGCTCCTAAAGAAGGGAAATAAGTGGCAATGGACAGACGAGTGCCAAGCAGCTTTTGATGATGTGAAGAACAAGATGATGGCTGAACCAGTATTAGCTCTCCCCGACATGAGTAAACCATTTGAGGTGCAGACAGATGCTTCCAACCTGGCACTAGGAGGAGTACTCATGCAAGAAGGACATCCGGTAGCATTCGAGAGCCGAAAGTTGAAGGAGGCAGAAGTTCGATATACAGCTCAGGAGAAGGAGTTGTTAGCAGTGATTCATTGTCTAAGAACGTGGAGACATTACTTATTGGGGTCAAAGTTTGTAGTCAAGACAGACAACACGGGTGTCAGCCATTTCTTTTCTCAGCCGAGACTAACACCTAAGCAAGCAAGGTGGCATGAATGTTTGTCTGAGTTTGATTTCCAGTTCGTGTACAACCCGGGAAGTTCTAATAGGGTGGCCGATGCTTTAAGCAGAAAACTTGAGATAGCAACCTTGAAGCGGATAGCTCAATTGTCCCAGAGCGTAGCAAAGTCAACGTTGAAAGAAAGGATTCGAAAAGAGTTACAAAAGGATCCCCAAGCCATGGCCTTGAGGAAACTAGTGGACAACGGCAAAACTAGGCAATTTTGGTTAGAAGCGGACTTGATCATGACAAGGGGGAACAGAATCTATGTCCCTAAAGCAGGGGGACTTAGAAGTTTGTTATTAAAGGAATGTCATGACACTAGGTGGGCTGGCCATTCAGGGTGGCAGCGTACTTTAGCCCTTCTGAAGCAAGGGTACTTTTGGCCCAAAATGGAGAATGACGTCCAAAAGTATACAAAGACTTGTTTGGTTTGTCAACAGGATAAGACGGACAAACAGAAACCGGCAGGGTTGTTACAGCCATTACCAGTGCCGAGTAGGCCATGGGAAAGTGTTTCCATTGATTTTATCGCTGGACTCCCACGGGTAGGGGAATTTGATCACATCCTGGTGGTTGTCGACAGGTTTTCCAAATATGCCACGTTCGTGCCGGTGTCAAAATATTGTTCGGCAGAGGAGACTGCTAAAGTATTTTTCAAGCATGTTGTAAAATACTGGGGAATCCCAAAGAGCATAGTTAGTGACCGTGATGCAAGATTTACAGGGTCATTTTGGTCGGAGCTGTTCAAGTTGTTGGGCACCAACCTGGCGATGTCCTCAAGTTATCATCCTCAGACAGACGGACAAACGGAGAGAGTTAATGGAATGTTAGAGGAGTACTTGCGACACTTTGTTAGTGCCAGCCAGAAGAATTGGGTTTCCCTCCTTGACGTTGCTCAATTTTGTTTTAATT
>NW_025215481.1:1779546-1782046 GCF_001659605.2 Manihot esculenta | reverse complement strand
CGCCACCGGGCCCGTAGCGAATTGCTCCCACGCCCAGTAGCAGCCAATTGGCCCGTGGCTCCCTCCTGCTGTGCCCATTGCTCCCCAATGAGCCCGTGGTGCAACGTTGGGGTTGATGCTATTTGCACATGTTTTGCAAAATGAGGTTAGCATTGGTAAACAAGTATATCCCGTTGGCCAACCACCAGGCCAAAAGAGGTTCACGCGGTCAATTAATTGTACACTTCAACGAGCAAAGCGTGCCATTGTTTTCTGTACTGAACAAGCTCAAGCTTGAATACTTATACAATGACAATATCTTTCAACACACGAGAAAAAATATTGACCAACATTTTGCAATGGTTGGCTCACATGCTTGGACGCACACTTGCCATCATCGCATAGGCAATGAAAATCTATGGAGTGATTCTCTTTTACTCATTGAGACTATGAACCAATTATTGCAACCTCTATGAGTTTTTATCTATTTTATCTCACATTGCAAAAAGAACACGAAACAATATGTTGTGAGATCAAGAGCACTACCTCCTCCATTTACTTTTCCTATAGCCACCATGCATGCCCAAAATTGGCAAGAATTGTGACACAAGCCAATTCTCTTTGAAAAGTTTTAAAAAATCACCAAATGACAACTCAATTAAATTTGTTATATTTTTCTAAGGTGCCACACAAAATTTGGTGATTTTCTGACGAGTTATGTTTTTTTTATGATTTTCTGAATTTTTAACACTTAAAAAATAAAAAAAAATACCTAGACTGGATAAAAAATTCTCAAAATTTTTGTAAAATTAGATTATATTCTTCTAAATATATCTGCAAAATATCAGGTCAAAATACCTAAAATTGAATTTTTTAGGGGGTGTGTCACTTCAAACATTGTCATGTCACCTCATGTATTGTCATGTCACCCCATGCATTGTCATGTCTCCGTGCAAAGTTTAAGAAAATCACCAAATAACAACTCAAATAAATTTATAATATTTTTCTAAGGTTCCACAAAAAATTTGGTGATTTTCTGACGGGTTTTCTATTTTTTATGATTTTTTGAATTTTTAACACTTAAAAAATAAAAAAAAATACCTAGACTCGATAAAAAATTTTCAAAATTTTTGTAAAATTAGATTACATTTTTATAAAGGTATCTGCAAAAAATCAGGTCAAAATACCTAAAATTGAATTTTTTAGGGGGGGTGTGTCACCTCAGACATTGTGATGTTTCCTCCTGCCACAGCCCAACTTGTTCCTAAGGCTCTTTAGGGGGTGTGGGTAGTCACCCCCCTGGGGGGGCCAGCAAGGCCGGGGCCTGGGCATGCGCTAGGCCATATGTGGGCATCGGTATAGCATGCGAATAAGCTTGTTAGCCCCCTCTCCACCTCTACCTCTCGATTCAACATCGAAAAAAATTCTCGGGCGTGGTGGACCCGGTGGGGCCCATCCCGGGCCCGGTGGGGCCCATTCCAGGGCCATTGGTGACAGTTCAAGGAAATGATCCGGTGGTTTATCCCAATGCTTGGCGTGTTAAATGACGCTGGTGCAAGGTGTGGGCATGGCATTTGTGTGTTGTGCCCGTGCCGATGTGCGAGTTTCCAGGTGATGCACTGGGCTTCGGGATTTTGTTGTGCTAATATTTCCATCCAACTCGGCGGTCAGTACCTCAACTCCGACGACGAACTCAGTTGCTATTGGGCCGATCCCCATGCTTGGAGTATCAATTGGATGCTTGTGCAAGGCTTCGGTGTGGCATTCTAGTGCCGTGCTTGGGTCAACGTGCTGGCGGAAATGCGATGCAATGGGCATGGTGTGAGTTCCTGGTGGCATAGACTTTTGAGGCGTTTGGGTCTGGCGACAGGGCTGAAGCTATTGGGGTCGAAAGGCTTTGCCGGGGGGTGTCAAATGGAAGCCGGTTCAAGGTGTGGATGCCGCACTCTGAACACAGGCGGACGTGCGATGCAACCTGTCTTAGTTTGTGTCCTTGGTGGTGTAGGCCTGCTGCTTGGTGGGGTGTTACGTTCCTCGGGGTCGTGGATGGACGTCGGGGCTGTTGTGGTTTTGCAATACCTAGGCTGGGGGGATGAGCTTGGTGCTAATGCTTTTGTCAAGGCGTTGCGAGTGCTTGGGGAGGGCGTGGTGATATAATGCCGTGCTCAATCTATGTGCGAGTGGCGTTGAGGCACATGCTGCGGCAGAATGGCAATTTCCTTTGGTTGCGGTGGCGCACTGTTTGCTCGTTGCCGATGTGTCCCACTGTGGTGGTTGCTTTTGCTTAGGCTTTGGGGGATGAGCCTGGTGCTTCTACTTTGTCAACACGTGCGATTGCTTAGGTGAGGCGTGGCGTTTCATGCCACCTGTTTCTTCCCGAACCGACGCCATGAGCTGTCGAGGCATATGTTGAAGTAGTGTAACGGCGAGTTTCTTTGGTTGCGGTGATTGGACTCTCACGGTGCCCACTCGTCCCTCCATGCTGTTTGCGTTGCTAAGGTTGAGGGGATGAATCTCGGTT
>NW_025215481.1:1770707-1778546 GCF_001659605.2 Manihot esculenta | reverse complement strand
CCGGGCCGAACGGGGTTGACTCGGTCAGTTAAACTGTACGGTTCCGACACGCAACCGGGATTGTGTCCGTACCGAAAACTCAGTCTCGTGTACTTGTACAATGACAATGCGATCCTATGGGTGATTCTCTCCTGCTCACCAAGTCTATGATCCAATGATTGTCACACAGCCAGAGGTTTTTATTCGTTGTATCCAACATCGCAAAATATGTTGTGAGATCAAAGAGCACTACCTCCCCCATCCACTTTTCCTATGGGAAGAACATCCATGCCAAATTGGCAACAACTGTGACATATCCAATTCTCCGTGCAGTTTAAGGAAATCACCAAATAACAACTCAAATAAATTTATATTTTTCTAAGGCTGCACAAAAAATTTGGTGATTTTCTGACAGGTTTTTTATTTTTTATGATTATCTGAATTTTAACACTAAAAAAATAAAAAAATACCTAGACTTGATAAAAAATTCTCAAAATTTTTGTAAAATTAGATCACATTTTTCTAAGGGTATCTGCAAAAAATCAGGTCAAAATACCTAAAATTGAATGTTTTAGGGGGAGTGTGTCACCTGAGACATTGTGATGTCTCCTCCTGCCACAGCTCAACTTGTTCCTAAGGCTCTTTAGGGGGGTGTGGGTAGTCACCCCCTGGGGGGCCAGCAGGGCCGGGGCCTGGGCATGCGCTAGGCCATACGTGGGCATCGGTATAGCCTGCAAATAAGCTTGTTAGCCCCCTCTCCGCCTCTACCTCTCGATTTGACATCAAATCGAACCAGTCCGAATCGATTCGGACAAAAATTGATTTCGATCGAACCGGTCTGATTCGGTTCGTTTGGTTGGTTTTTAGTGGATTTTTTAATTTTTCACACCTTATTTCTAATATTCTAAAATTTAATTGAAATATTTTGAATTTGATTATGGTTTAATCTCCCCGTATTATTGAAAATAATAATATACTATTATCAATAATTGGTTTGATTCGATTTTTTTTTTAATTTTATCTAATCGAACCAGAGTAAGTAACATCCCAAATACCAGTGCGCTGCTCCTCGCCAACGGGCCCGTGGCGCATTGCTGCTGCACGGGGAACTGTGCTCAGGAAGGCGCCTACGGGCCCGTGGCGCCTTGCTGCTTGTCACGGTCCAAAGGTGATGGGACCAAGGACCCCCAAAATTGGAAGGAAAATTGGCTTTACGGGTTGTTAGAGCCAATTCTGCATTTGGGCCTGTGTGGCAGCCCAAATGAGGTTCAACGGGCTTGTGCTGCTGGTTGCAGGGGAAAAATGCCAACTGGGGCAGATTGGCCAGCAGGCAGGTTGAACGGGCCCGTGGGTGCCAGGGGTGACTGGCACTGTTGGGGAAAACAGGCAGACTTGCGGGCCAGGAGGGCTAGCAAGCGAGGTTCACTTCGGGACTGGGCCAGGAGTGGAGCCCAGCAGGCCAGACGGGCTGGCAAAGGCAATGGAGGCAATCTGGCGAGTGGCAGGCCCAACGGGGTGCAATTGGGCCAGCCCAGCACGGGAGAAGGTGCTGGAAGCCAGGGGGCGTCGCCAGATGGAAGGAGGTTCAATGGGGCTGGAACAGTCGAGAAGGTTCCAGGGGCATCCGGAGATGTCCAGGCGCAGATGAGGTTCAGCGGGCACGCTGGCAGGCCGCGCGAGGCTGGCGGGCCGAGCGCGCAGATGGGGCGCGCTGGTGGGCCGCGCGCACGGAACGATGCTGGTTGGCCGCGCGGGGAAACGAGGTTCACGCGGGCTGGAAGACGCGCGAGAGTTCCAGAAGCTTCGAGGATTCTCCAGGCGCTGCTGGAAGCTGCGAGGCGCGGGCAGAGAGGCGCGGGCGGGCCGAGGACGCGCGGGGCGCACGGGCCCGTAGCACGCCAAAATGAGGTTCATTGCCAGAATCTGCCAGAAAATTCCAGAACGTCCCAGATTGCTCCCAAACCGCCCAAACAGGGCCAGACACGTGGAAAAACACCAACCACGAGTTAAGGTCGGTTGAGCACCCTCATTTGCCTATAAATACCCCCATTGGCAACATGTAACTCAACAACTTGAGAGTGGGAGCCTCCAACACCAAAATAGCCTTTGGGACACCTTGTAGACACTTTGTGGTACATTTGTGAGCTTTCTTGTATTCTTGCCTTGTAAATTTTCCCAAGTGTAATATAAAAGCCATTTTCCCCAATTCTCTTCCCTTCTAGCTAGTTTAGCTAGTTTAGCTTCCTTCATCCCACAAGAAGCTGGCCGAGCTCTTCACAACCCTTCAAATTACTTTCCGCTGCGTGATTGTGAGGTTAGGCTGACTTAGCTCGACGGACTGAGCTGAGTGCCGCACGGCTTAAGCGATTTTTGGGGTTGGAATCATTAAGCCCGTGACAAGTGGTATCAGAGCCTTTTTCTGCCGAGGTTCATTCTGCTGATACCATTGGGAAGTGGTATCAGAGCCATTGGAGGCAAATTCTGCCCGGTTCTGGTTGGCCAGCGGTAGCATACTGTGAGGTTTATTACTGCTGCAATTGCTGCCGAGATACCAGAGGTTGGTATTGCTGCTTCAGTGAGGGTCAGCTTGCCTTTGTGAGGTTATTTCCAGCTGATTCTGGGCAAGAGTCTGCCAGAATTATTGGGGCGCTGGTTTGGCAGGAAGTGAGGTTATTTCTGCCAGTTTCTGGGCAAGTTGCTGAGCAGTTTCGGCAAGGGTGATTTTTGGCTGCAGAAGAACAGTCCAACGAGGTTAGCCTGTCCAGAATTGTGAGGGTGATTTCTGGGCATTGGTGGCAGATTTTCAGGGGAAGAAAATCTGTGTGCTGGAGTAACCAGTGAGGTTCAAAACTGCCTACGGGGGTAGTGCAGCGAGGTTCTTTCTGTGAGAGGCCAAAAGCAGCAGAATTTTACCCGCGACCAAGTAAAGAGGAGTACTTGGTTTCCCCCACCCGTTTTTGGAAGAAAGGAGGTTTTCATCGAAGGAAGCAAATTTTGCCAACAATGTCAAGCCCGACAAAGGAAGTTGGGATGGTTGGCTTGGGTGCTCCAAAAGGGAAGGAGCATGGCGACCTAAGGAGGAAGTTGGAGCCAAAGAAACCTAGCCAAGGGAGAGCGGAGCTAGGGGACTTTGAGGTCGAGCTCGCAAGGGTGCAATTGCGACTTGTCGATGATGATCAACGCTTCGAGGAGATAGAGTCCCACCTTGAGGAATTTGAGTCAAGTATAGACGAGGTTCGCGAGGAGATGCAAGGGGCGCTAAATGAAGCCATCGACAAGGTGGTTAAAGAAGGTGAGTCTTCGAAATCCTCCCTCCTTAGTGAGATTGCCACACTTAAGGAAGAGAATGTGTTGTTAAGGGGTGAACTTGGGAAATTAGTAGAGGAGTTGAGAAGGATGAAAGATGAGGTGGAAAGTTTGAGGAGAGATAGGGATTGTGAGTCCACTTCATCCATCCCTCTACTAGGCAAGGAGGAAGTCCCTAAGGAGAGTAGATCTTTGCGAAGGTGTCATTTTTGCAAAGGTCCTCATAGGAGTGGTGAATGCCCAAGGAGGAGTGAGCTTGTTGCTAGGGAGCAAAGCAACAAGGAGACTCCGTTGGTGGCAAACTTGGGTTCTTTACAAGTGTGTGGAACACTTGGACGGGTGGAAAGTTTGGAGGAGCAAGATGAGGAAGCGGGTACCTCATCATCTTCATCGTCGTCATCTTCATCCTCGTGTTTGAGGAAGGACCTAGGGGAACGTGGAGACCAAAAGGGTATAAAGTTGCCGAGGGAGCTACCACCAAGGGAAAAGGTGGATGGTGCCATGGACGAGGGGTCCAAAGTAGCTGAAAGTCCGAGGGAAGTGGTTTCGCCGAAGCAAGGGAGGCGTAGGCGACGACGCTCAAGGGGGAGCAAAAGTAGGTGCAAAGCCGAGGGGATGGCAAAGTCACCTAGCCACAAGGACAAGGGGAATGCTACTAGTGCACTAGAGGAGAAGGCTGAAGGCAACACTTCGTATGTAGGTGGACATACGGAGGGGTCCTCCACAACTTCGCACAAGGGAGATGCGAAGAGGTCCGAAGTTTGCTCAAGTGGTGTTGGGCAAGCGAAGAAGACGCGACGAGGGCGTCGCGAGGATGAGTGGGGGAGAATGTCACGGTCCAAAGGTGATGGGACCAAGGACCCCCAAAATTGGAAGGAAAATTGGCTTTACGGGTTGTTAGAGCCAATTCTGCATTTGGGCCTGTGTGGCAGCCCAAATGAGGTTCAACGGGCTTGTGCTGCTGGTTGCAGGGGAAAAATGCCAACTGGGGCAGATTGGCCAGCAGGCAGGTTGAACGGGCCCGTGGGTGCCAGGGGTGACTGGCACTGTTGGGGAAAACAGGCAGACTTGCGGGCCAGGAGGGCTAGCAAGCGAGGTTCACTTCGGGACTGGGCCAGGAGTGGAGCCCAGCAGGCCAGACGGGCTGGCAAAGGCAATGGAGGCAATCTGGCGAGTGGCAGGCCCAACGGGGTGCAATTGGGCCAGCCCAGCACGGGAGAAGGTGCTGGAAGCCAGGGGGCGTCGCCAGATGGAAGGAGGTTCAATGGGGCTGGAACAGTCGAGAAGGTTCCAGGGGCATCCGGAGATGTCCAGGCGCAGATGAGGTTCAGCGGGCACGCTGGCAGGCCGCGCGAGGCTGGCGGGCCGAGCGCGCAGATGGGGCGCGCTGGTGGGCCGCGCGCACGGAACGATGCTGGTTGGCCGCGCGGGGAAACGAGGTTCACGCGGGCTGGAAGACGCGCGAGAGTTCCAGAAGCTTCGAGGATTCTCCAGGCGCTGCTGGAAGCTGCGAGGCGCGGGCAGAGAGGCGCGGGCGGGCCGAGGACGCGCGGGGCGCACGGGCCCGTAGCACGCCAAAATGAGGTTCATTGCCAGAATCTGCCAGAAAATTCCAGAACGTCCCAGATTGCTCCCAAACCGCCCAAACAGGGCCAGACACGTGGAAAAACACCAACCACGAGTTAAGGTCGGTTGAGCACCCTCATTTGCCTATAAATACCCCCATTGGCAACATGTAACTCAACAACTTGAGAGTGGGAGCCTCCAACACCAAAATAGCCTTTGGGACACCTTGTAGACACTTTGTGGTACATTTGTGAGCTTTCTTGTATTCTTGCCTTGTAAATTTTCCCAAGTGTAATATAAAAGCCATTTTCCCCAATTCTCTTCCCTTCTAGCTAGTTTAGCTAGTTTAGCTTCCTTCATCCCACAAGAAGCTGGCCGAGCTCTTCACAACCCTTCAAATTACTTTCCGCTGCGTGATTGTGAGGTTAGGCTGACTTAGCTCGACGGACTGAGCTGAGTGCCGCACGGCTTAAGCGATTTTTGGGGTTGGAATCGTTTAGTCCGTGACATGCTGCACGGGGAACGGTGCTCAGGAAGGCGCCTACGGGCCCGTGGCGCCTTGCTGCTGCACGGGGAACTGTGCTCAGGAAGGCGCCTACGGGCCCGTGGCGCCTTGCTCCCACGCCCAGTGGCAGCCAATTGGCCCGTGGCTCCCTCCTGCCGTGCCCATTGCTCCCCAACCAATGAGCCCGTGGTGCAACGTTGGGGTTGATGCTATTTGCACATGTTTTGCAAAATGAGGTTAGCATTGGTAAACAAGTATATCCCGTTGGCCAACCACCAGGCCAAAAGAGGTTCACGCAGTCAAACCACCAGGCCAAAAGAGGTTCACGCAGTCAATTAATTGTACACTTCAACGAGCAAAGCGTGCCATTGTTTTCTGTACTGAACAAGCTCAAGCTTGAATACTTATACAGTGACAATATCTTTCAACACACGAGAAAAAATATTGACCAACATTTTGCAATGGTTGGCTCACATGCTTGGACGCACACTTGCCATCATCGCATAGGCAATGAAAATCTATGGAGTGATTCTCTCTTACTCATTGAGACTATGAACCAATCATTGCAACCTCTATGAGTTTTTATCTATCTTATCTCACATTGCAAAAAGAACACGAAACAATATGTTGTGAGATCAAGAGCACTACCTCCTCCATTTACTTTTCCTATAGCCACCATGCATGCCCAAAATTGGCAAGAATTGTGACACAAGCCAATTCTCTTTGAAAAGTTTTAAAAAATCACCAAATGACAACTCAATTAAATTTGTTATATTTTTCTAAGGTGCCACACAAAATTTGGTGATTTTCTGACGAGTTATGTTTTTTTTATGATTTTCTGAATTTTTAACACTTAAAAAATAAAAAAAATACCTAGACTGGATAAAAAATTTTCAAAATTTTTGTAAAATTAGATTATATTCTTCTAAATATATCTGCAAAATATCAGGTCAAAATACCTAAAATTGAATTTTTTAGGGGGTGTGTCACTTTAAACATTGTCATGTCACCTCATGTATTGTCATGTCACCCCATGCATTGTCATGTCTCCGTGCAAAGTTTAAGAAAATCACCAAATAACAACTCAAATAAATTTATAATATTTTTCTAAGGTTCCACAAAAAATTTGGTGATTTTCTGACGGGTTTTCTATTTTTTATGATTTTCTGAATTTTTAACACTTAAAAAATAAAAAAAAATACCTAGACTTGATAAAAAATTTTCAAAATTTTTGTAAAATTAGATTACATTTTTATAAAGGTATCTGCAAAAAATCAGGTCAAAATACCTAAAATTGAATTTTTTAGGGGGGGTGTGTCACCTCAGACATTGTGATGTTTCCTCCTGGCACAGCTCAACTTGTTCCTAAGGCTCTTTAGGGGGGTGTGGGTAGTCACCCCCCTGGGGGGGCCAGCAAGGCCGGGGCCTGGGCATGCGCTAGGCCATATGTGGGCATCGGTATAGCATGCGAATAAGCTTGTTAGCCCCCTCTCCACCTCTACCTCTCGATTCAACATCGAAAAAAATTCTCGGGCGTGGTGGACCCGGTGGGGCCCGTCCCGGGCCCGGTGGGGCCCATTCCAGGGCCATTGGTGACAGTTCAAGGAAATGATCCGGTGGTTTATCCCAATGCTTGGGCGTGTTAAATGGACGCTGGTGCAAGGTGTGGGCATGGCATTTGTATGTTGTGCTCGTGCCGATGTGCGAGTTTCCAGGTGATGCACTGGGCTTTGGGATTTTGTTGTGCTAATATTTCCATCCAACTCGGCGGTCAGTACCTCAACTCCGACGACGAACTCAGTGCTATTGGGGCCGATCCCCATGCTTGGAGTATCAATTGGATGCTTGTGCAAGGCTTCGGTGTGGCATTCTAGTGCCGTGCTTGGGTCAACGTGCTGGCGGAAATGCGATGCAATGGGCATGGTGTGAGTTCCTGGTGGCATAGACTTTTGAGGCGTTTGGGTCTGGCGACAGGGCTGAAGCTATTGGGGTCGAAGGCTTTGCCGGGGGGTGTCAAATGGAAGCCGGTTCAAGGTGTGGATACCGCACTCTGAACACAGGCGGACGTGCGATGCAACCTGTCTTAGTTTGTGTCCTTGGTGGTGTAGGCCTGCTGCTTGGTGGGGTCTTACGTTCCTCGGGGTCGTGGATGGACGTCGGGGCTGTTGTGGTTTTGCAATACCTAGGCTGGGGGGATGAGCTTGGTGCTAATTGTCACGTGCATAATTCTTCGAGGATGCCGTGACACCATACTGGGGAAGATGTTGCCGTAAAGATTGGGTGGGGAGTGACTCGAAGGGCCGTTGTGTGTGGGATCATCAAACCTGCACACCCTGGTCGGGGGCTGGAGCCGCTCCCCTGATGAGCCCAAGGCAGGGCGAAACCAGTCAGCATGGCAAAACTCCTCGATAGGCTGAACTTGGCGGGCTGTAACCTCGTTGGGGCCTGTCCAAGTGCCGCACAGGCGCAGTGCTCAAAAGCGC
>NW_025215481.1:1755707-1758207 GCF_001659605.2 Manihot esculenta | reverse complement strand
CAACACACGAGAAAAAATATTGACCAACATTTTGCAATGGTTGGCTCACATGCTTGGACGCACACTTGCCATCATCGCATAGGCAATGAAAATCTATGGAGTGATTCTCTCTTACTCATTGAGACTATGAACCAATCATTGCAACCTCTATGAGTTTTTATCTATCTTATCTCACATTGCAAAAAGAACACGAAACAATATGTTGTGAGATCAAGAGCACTACCTCCTCCATTTACTTTTCCTATAGCCACCATGCATGCCCAAAATTGGCAAGAATTGTGACACAAGCCAATTCTCTTTGAAAAGTTTTAAAAAATCACCAAATGACAACTCAATTAAATTTGTTATATTTTTCTAAGGTGCCACACAAAATTTGGTGATTTTCTGACGAGTTATGTTTTTTTTATGATTTTCTGAATTTTTAACACTTAAAAAATAAAAAAAATACCTAGACTGGATAAAAATTTTCAAAATTTTTGTAAAATTAGATTATATTCTTCTAAATATATCTGCAAAATATCAGGTCAAAATACCTAAAATTGAATTTTTTAGGGGGTGTGTCACTTTAAACATTGTCATGTCACCTCATGTATTGTCATGTCACCCCATGCATTGTCATGTCTCCGTGCAAAGTTTAAGAAAATCACCAAATAACAACTCAAATAAATTTATAATATTTTTCTAAGGTTCCACAAAAAATTTGGTGATTTTCTGACGGGTTTTCTATTTTTTATGATTTTCTGAATTTTTAACACTTAAAAAATAAAAAAAAATACCTAGACTTGATAAAAAATTTTCAAAATTTTTGTAAAATTAGATTACATTTTTATAAAGGTATCTGCAAAAAATCAGGTCAAAATACCTAAAATTGAATTTTTTAGGGGGGGTGTGTCACCTCAGACATTGTGATGTTTCCTCCTGGCACAGCTCAACTTGTTCCTAAGGCTCTTTAGGGGGGTGTGGTAGTCACCCCCTGGGGGGGCCAGCAAGGCCGGGCCTGGGCATGCGCTAGGCCATATGTGGGCATCGGTATAGCATGCGAATAAGCTTGTTAGCCCCCTCTCCACCTCTACCTCTCGATTCAACATCGAAAAAAATTCTCCGGGCGTGGTGGCCCGGTGGGGCCCGTCCCGGGCCCGGTGGGGCCCATTCCAGGGCCATTTGGTGACAGTTCAAGGAAATGATCCGGTGGTTTATCCAATGCTTGGCGTGTTAAATGGACGCTGGTGCAAGGTGTGGGCATGGCCATTTGTATGTGTGCTCGTGCCGATGTGCGAGTTTCCAGGTGATGCACTGGGCCTTTGGGAATTTTGTTGTGCTAATATTTCCATCCAACTCGGCGGTCAGTACCTCAACTCCGACGACGAACTCAGTGCTATGGGGCCGATCCCATGCTTGGAGTATCAATTGGATGCTTGTGCAAGGCTCGGTGTGGCATTCTAGTGCCGTGCTTGGGTCAACGTGCTGGCGGAAATGCGATGCAATGGGCATGGTGGTAGTTCCTGGTGGGCATAGACTTTTGAAGCGCGTTTGGGTCTGGCCGACAGGGCTGACAGCCTATCGGGGTCGAAGGCTTTGCCGGGGGTGTCAAAATGGAGCCGGTTCAGGTGTGGAACGCAGCTCCTGAACCAACAGGCGGACCGTTGCGATTGCCAACCTGTCTTAGTTTGGTGTCCTTTGGTGGTGCTAGGCCTGCTGCTTGGTGGGGTCTTACGTTCCTCGGGGTCGTGGATGGACGTCGGGGCTGTGTGGGTTTTGCAATACCTAGGCTGGGGGGTGAGCTTGGTGCTAATGCTTTTGTCAGGCGTTGCGTAGTGCTGGGGGAGGGCGTGGTGATATAATGCCGTGCTCAATCTATGTGCGAGTGGCGTTCGAGGCACATGCTGCGGCAGAATGGCAATTTCCTTGGTTGCGGTGCGCACTGTTGCTCGTGCCGATGTGTCCCACTGTGGTGGTTTGCTTTTGCTTAGGCTTTGGGGATGAGCCTGGTGCTTCTACTTTGTCAACACGTGCGATTGCTTAGGTGAGGGCGTGGCGTTTCATGCCACCTGTTTCTCCGAACCGACGCATGAGCTGTCGAGGCATATGTTGAAGTATTGTACGGCGAGTTTCTTTGGTTGCGGTGATTGGACTCTCACGGTGCCCCACTCGTTCCCTCCATGCTGTTCGTTGCTAAGGTTGAGGGGATGATCTCGGTTTCCACTGTTTTGTTGAGGCAACGCGAGTGCTTGGGGAAGGCATGGCACCCGTGCCGTGCTGAATCCGTCGTGCGAGCAGCCGAGGCAAAGGTGGTGGTCGTAGGGATTCCGTTTTGGCTGAAGTGATTGCTTTGTCGTCAGAAATCGAACGTTCCATTCATAACTGTGCATTTCATTATTTGCATTGTCCCCCCTCTCCGATTCATCCTCGCGCACAGCGGTGCGGGCAATTGCTCCATTTGGCGTTTCGGCATCCCGTCTGCTTTCGCTCGTCGGGGGCAGTTCGTCGCGGGGGTTTGCTG
>NW_025215481.1:1750267-1752767 GCF_001659605.2 Manihot esculenta | reverse complement strand
AAATTTTCAAAATTTTTGTAAAATTAGATTACATTTTTATAAAGGTATCTGCAAAAAATCAGGTCAAAATACCTAAAATTGAATTTTTTAGGGGGGGTGTGTCACCTCAGACATTGTGATGTTTCCTCCTGCCACAGCCCAACTTGTTCCTAAGGCTCTTTAGGGGGGTGTGGGTAGTCACCCCCCTGGGGGGGCCAGCAAGGCCGGGGCCTGGGCATGCGCTAGGCCATACGTGGGCATCGGTATAGCCTGCAAATAAGCTTGTTAGCCCCCTCTCCACCTCTACCTCTCGATTTGACATCAAATCGAACCGGTTCGAATCGATTTGGATAAAAATTGATTTCGATCGAACCGATCTGATTCGGTTCGTTTGGTTGGGTTTTTTAGTGGATTTTTTAATTTTTCACACCTTATTTCTAATATTCTAAAATTTAATTGAAATATTTTGAATTTGATTATGGTTTAATCTCCCTGTATTATTGAAAATAATAATATACTGTTATCAATAATTGGTTTGATTCGATTTTTTTTTAATTTTATCTAATCGAACCAGAGTAAGTAACATCCCAAATACCAGTGCGCTGCTCCTCGCCAACGGGCCCGTGGCGCATTGCTGCTGCACGGGGATCTGTGCTCAGGAAGGCGCCTACGGGCCCGTGGCGCCTTGCTGCTGCACGGGAAACTGTGCTCAGGAAGGCGCCTACGGGCCCGTGGCGCCTTGCTGCTGCACTGGGAACTGTGCTCAGGAAGGCGCCTACGGGCCCGTGGCGAATTGCTCCCACGCCCAGTAGCAGCCAATTGGCCCGTGGCTCCCTCCTGCTGTGCCCATTGCTCCCCAATGAGCCCGTGGTGCAACGTTGGGGTTGATGCTATTTGCACATGTTTTGCAAAATGAGGTTAGCATTGGTAAACAAGTATATCCCGTTGGCCAACCACCAGGCCAAAAGAGGTTCACGCGGTCAATTAATTGTACACTTCAACGAGCAAAGCGTGCCATTGTTTTCTGTACTGAACAAGCTCAAGCTTGAATACTTATACAATGACAATATCTTTCAACACACGAGAAAAAATATTGACCAACATTTTGCAATGGTTGGCTCACATGCTTGGACGCACACTTGCCATCATCGCATGGGCAATGAAAATCTATGGAGTGATTCTCTTTTACTCATTGAGACTATGAACCAATTATTGCAACCTCTATGAGTTTTTATCTATTTTATCTCACATTGCAAAAAGAACACGAAACAATATGTTGTGAGATCAAGAGCACTACCTCCTCCATTTACTTTTCCTATAGCCACCATGCATGCCCAAAATTGGCAAGAATTGTGACACAAGCCAATTCTCTTTGAAAAGTTTTAAAAAATCACCAAATGACAACTCAATTAAATTTGTTATATTTTTCTAAGGTGCCACACAAAATTTGGTGATTTTCTGACGAGTTATGTTTTTTTTATGATTTTCTGAATTTTTAACACTTAAAAAATAAAAAAAAATACCTAGACTGGATAAAAAATTCTCAAAATTTTTGTAAAATTAGATTATATTCTTCTAAATATATCTGCAAAATATCAGGTCAAAATACCTAAAATTGAATTTTTTAGGGGGTGTGTCACTTCAAACATTGTCATGTCACCTCATGTATTGTCATGTCACCCCATGCATTGTCATGTCTCCGTGCAAAGTTTAAGAAAATCACCAAATAACAACTCAAATAAATTTATAATATTTTTCTAAGGTTCCACAAAAAATTTGGTGATTTTCTGACGGGTTTTCTATTTTTTATGATTTTTTGAATTTTTAACACTTAAAAAATAAAAAAAAATACCTAGACTCGATAAAAAATTTTCAAAATTTTTGTAAAATTAGATTACATTTTTATAAAGGTATCTGCAAAAAATCAGGTCAAAATACCTAAAATTGAATTTTTTAGGGGGGGTGTGTCACCTCAGACATTGTGATGTTTCCTCCTGCCACAGCCCAACTTGTTCCTAAGGCTCTTTAGGGGGGTGTGGGTAGTCACCCCCCTGGGGGGGCCAGCAAGGCCGGGGCCTGGGCATGCGCTAGGCCATATGTGGGCATCGGTATAGCATGCGAATAAGCTTGTTAGCCCCCTCTCCACCTCTACCTCTCGATTCAACATCGAAAAAAATTCTCGGGCGTGGTGGACCCGGTGGGGCCCATCCCGGGCCCGGTGGGGCCCATTCCAGGGCCATTGGTGACAGTTCAAGGAAATGATCCGGTGGTTTATCCCAATGCTTGGGCGTGTTAAATGGACGCTGGTGCAAGGTGTGGGCATGGCATTTGTGTGTTGTGCCCGCGCCGATGTGCGAGTTTCCAGGTGATGCACTGGGCTTCGGGATTTTGTTGTGCTAATATTTCCATCCAACTCGGCGGTCAGTACCTCAACTCCGACGACGAACTCAGTGCTATTGGGGCCGATCCCCATGCTTGGAGTATCAATTGGATGCTTGTGCAAGGCTTCGGTGTGGCATTC
>NW_025215481.1:1735267-1737767 GCF_001659605.2 Manihot esculenta | reverse complement strand
GCCAGCAAGGCCGGGGCCTGGGCATGCGCTAGGCCATACGTGGGCATCGGTATAGCCTGCAAATAAGCTTGTTAGCCCCCTCTCCACCTCTACCTCTCGATTTGACATCAAATCGAACCGGTTCGAATCGATTTGGATAAAAATTGATTTCGATCGAACCGATCTGATTCGGTTCGTTTGGTTGGGTTTTTTAGTGGATTTTTTAATTTTTCACACCTTATTTCTAATATTCTAAAATTTAATTGAAATATTTTGAATTTGATTATGGTTTAATCTCCCTGTATTATTGAAAATAATAATATACTGTTATCAATAATTGGTTTGATTCGATTTTTTTTTTAATTTTATCTAATCGAACCAGAGTAAGTAACATCCCAAATACCAGTGCGCTGCTCCTCGCCAACGGGCCCGTGGCGCATTGCTGCTGCACGGGGATCTGTGCTCAGGAAGGCGCCTACGGGCCCGTGGCGCCTTGCTGCTGCACGGGAAACTGTGCTCAGGAAGGCGCCTACGGGCCCGTGGCGCCTTGCTGCTGCACTGGGAACTGTGCTCAGGAAGGCGCCTACGGGCCCGTGGCGAATTGCTCCCACGCCCAGTAGCAGCCAATTGGCCCGTGGCTCCCTCCTGCTGTGCCCATTGCTCCCCAATGAGCCCGTGGTGCAACGTTGGGGTTGATGCTATTTGCACATGTTTTGCAAAATGAGGTTAGCATTGGTAAACAAGTATATCCCGTTGGCCAACCACCAGGCCAAAAGAGGTTCACGCGGTCAATTAATTGTACACTTCAACGAGCAAAGCGTGCCATTGTTTTCTGTACTGAACAAGCTCAAGCTTGAATACTTATACAATGACAATATCTTTCAACACACGAGAAAAAATATTGACCAACATTTTGCAATGGTTGGCTCACATGCTTGGACGCACACTTGCCATCATCGCATGGGCAATGAAAATCTATGGAGTGATTCTCTTTTACTCATTGAGACTATGAACCAATTATTGCAACCTCTATGAGTTTTTATCTATTTTATCTCACATTGCAAAAAGAACACGAAACAATATGTTGTGAGATCAAGAGCACTACCTCCTCCATTTACTTTTCCTATAGCCACCATGCATGCCCAAAATTGGCAAGAATTGTGACACAAGCCAATTCTCTTTGAAAAGTTTTAAAAAATCACCAAATGACAACTCAATTAAATTTGTTATATTTTTCTAAGGTGCCACACAAAATTTGGTGATTTTCTGACGAGTTATGTTTTTTTTATGATTTTCTGAATTTTTAACACTTAAAAAATAAAAAAAAATACCTAGACTGGATAAAAAATTCTCAAAATTTTTGTAAAATTAGATTATATTCTTCTAAATATATCTGCAAAATATCAGGTCAAAATACCTAAAATTGAATTTTTTAGGGGGTGTGTCACTTCAAACATTGTCATGTCACCTCATGTATTGTCATGTCACCCCATGCATTGTCATGTCTCCGTGCAAAGTTTAAGAAAATCACCAAATAACAACTCAAATAAATTTATAATATTTTTCTAAGGTTCCACAAAAAATTTGGTGATTTTCTGACGGGTTTTCTATTTTTTATGATTTTTTGAATTTTTAACACTTAAAAAATAAAAAAAAATACCTAGACTCGATAAAAAATTTTCAAAATTTTTGTAAAATTAGATTACATTTTTATAAAGGTATCTGCAAAAAATCAGGTCAAAATACCTAAAATTGAATTTTTTAGGGGGGGTGTGTCACCTCAGACATTGTGATGTTTCCTCCTGCCACAGCCCAACTTGTTCCTAAGGCTCTTTAGGGGGGTGTGGGTAGTCACCCCCCTGGGGGGGCCAGCAAGGCCGGGGCCTGGGCATGCGCTAGGCCATATGTGGGCATCGGTATAGCATGCGAATAAGCTTGTTAGCCCCCTCTCCACCTCTACCTCTCGATTCAACATCGAAAAAAATTCTCGGGCGTGGTGGACCCGGTGGGGCCCATCCCGGGCCCGGTGGGGCCCATTCCAGGGCCATTGGTGACAGTTCAAGGAAATGATCCGGTGGTTTATCCCAATGCTTGGGCGTGTTAAATGGACGCTGGTGCAAGGTGTGGGCATGGCATTTGTGTGTTGTGCCCGCGCCGATGTGCGAGTTTCCAGGTGATGCACTGGGCTTCGGGATTTTGTTGTGCTAATATTTCCATCCAACTCGGCGGTCAGTACCTCAACTCCGACGACGAACTCAGTGCTATTGGGGCCGATCCCCATGCTTGGAGTATCAATTGGATGCTTGTGCAAGGCTTCGGTGTGGCATTCTAGTGCCGTGCTTGGGTCAACGTGCTGGCGGAAATGCGATGCAATGGGCATGGTGTGAGTTCCTGGTGGCATAGACTTTTGAGGCGTTTGGGTCTGGCGACAGGGCTGAAGCTATTGGGGTCGAAGGCTTTGCCGGGGGGTGTCAAATGGAAGCCGGTTCAAGGTGTGGATGCCGCACTCTGAACACAGGCG
>NW_025215481.1:1707676-1731767 GCF_001659605.2 Manihot esculenta | reverse complement strand
GACACCCAGATCAGAAAGCTAAGGAAACAAGGAAATCCCGATGGTGAAAGTCCTGTGGAACCACCACAATATAGAGAAGTGCACTTGGGAGACACGGAGTCTAGCTCCGGCAATATCCTCATCTCTTTTAAGGTTAGTCTCTACGTGTTTTAATGTGTACGAGATGTTGTATGCCTTACATGTGTTAGTTGAGGAACATTCGGGGACGAATGTTCTTAAGGGGAGGAATGTAAATACCCGGCTAGACTCCGGTATCGGAATTCCTACCGTCCGGTGGAATCTCGGATGTCGGAGACCTCTAGAAGGGTAGACCATGTTTTTAAAAAAGGTTTTAAGGTGTTTTATGATTTTAAGTATGAAAAATTAATGAGTTTTACAAGAAAAGTCCTTGGAGGAAAACCCAGGTTCGGCCGCCGAAAGTCAAGTTCGGCCGCCGAACATGCATGCGTTTGGAGGCACGTTAGGCCCCCGAAAGCATGAGTGAGGGAAGTCAAGGTTCGCCGCCGAACCTCATGTTTGGCCGCCGAACATTTGCATGGATGCGGAGGCACATTCGGCCCCCCGAACGTGGCCTGGCCACCACCTATAAAAGGGTCCCTTAGCCGAAAATGGGCGAGCTTTTTCTCCCATTTCGGCCCAAGGTGAGCATTCCGCTATCCTTCCCCATCTGAGTTTTTCCTTCCTTTTTCATGATCTTTACAAGTTTATACTTGGTTTTGAAGATCTTTGAGCTTAGAACGAGTTTTGGAGCTTGGAGACCAAAAGTTGGAACTTCTCCCATCTCCAAGTTTAATCTCCTCAACCCCGATCTTCAAGAGGTAAGAGCCGATCTTAAGCTCAATGTATGATTTTAATACAAGTTTATGAAGATCTAAGGGTAGAAATGCATGTTAGGTATATGTTGAGTTATGGATATATTGATGTTTTGAACAATGTGTGTTGTTGAGTATGTTTGAAGTGTGTAGATGGGTATATGCATGTTTGAGGCCCCTAGGAACTTGTATGCATGTTTTTAGTGAGAAATAGCATGATTGGTAGGTTGGAGGCGAAATGGGCAAAAGGGAGCCAAGTTTTCTGCCCTTGGCAGAAACCAGGTTCGCAGCCGAAGGTACTTTCGGCGCCGAACATGGCTGGGGAGGCAGCCTTTCGGCTGCCGAAGGTGCCCCCGAAGAGAGACTTTCGTCTCTGTCTGGCACTTCGGCCGCCGAAGGTGCCGCCGAACCTAGCTGAGTTTCGTCTCTGTCCAGGACTTTCGGCCGCCGAAGGTGCCGCCGAAAGTTGCCCTGTTCAGCCATTTCATGCATATTTTCTGTGATGTTTCATGATGTTTTAAGGGGTTTTGGGGGATATATTAGAGTCATGTTATATATGTTTGGTCCCTCATTTGAGTCCACCCTGTGTAGGTTCGGACCCGAGGAACCGAGGACCCAGCAGTGAGTTCAGCTGCTTCGGTATTGTCAGAGTCAGCCAGAGGTGAGTGGAACTAAAACTTAATCTTTTAAATTAAATGCTTTATCATGTTTCATGCATCATGATTATGCAATAGGATGATTGCATTAGTTTTCACGAATATGCCGCATTGCATAAATTGTTGTTGTTGTGGGTGAATGTTGGATGACCCAATTAGTCCAAGACAGGAAGACCAGGCCCCATGCTACAGGCCTGGCACAGAGTAAAGCAAGTCCAGGCCCCAGTCTACAGGCCTGGCACAGAGTAAGGAAAGACCAGGATTCCATCCTATGGTCTAGCACGGTTATGGGACTTGAAGACCAGGAGCCAGAGGAGGCCCTGGAAAAATGGTAAGTAATGTATGTTCTGACAGGAAAGTCCAGGACCCCATTCTACAGGCCTGGCACAGAGTTAACTTGGACTAATTGGTGACGAGTTCACCCAACCCTTATGTGAATTGTTTGTGTTATGATGCATTTCATTTGAGCACAGTGTTAATGTGTTTTACTAGCTCTACTCACTGGGCTTCTAGCTCACCCCCTCCCTTTTCCCCCAGGCTTACAGGTACAGGATATAGTGCGGGAGTTCGGATAGAGTGAAGAAGTCATGCTTATGTAATAGCTAGTAATGGACATGATCAAATTGTATGTAAAAGTACAGTATAGTTATGTAATGAGTTGTATGGATGTTAGCATGTGCTTGATCATAGATTGTTGTATCCCTTTTATCCATGATCTTAGAGATTTTATTGATGTTTATGTAAACCAACTCAACAGATGTATGTTACCATTGAGGGCACAGACGAGATCCCACAGAGGGATCAAAGTTATGTTTATGTTATGCACAGGTTGAGTTTGGTTGAATGTTCAATGGAAAGAAAAGTTTTTAATTTTTATGCACGTTGTTGATCATGTATGGGATTGTTCAGGTTTACAGATTTTATGTTAGGCTTGCTACGGGTCCCGGCGGCCTTAAGTCGACCCGGATCCTAGCGCCGGTAGCGGTCCGATTTTCGGGTCGTTACAACTTTGGTACATGCACAAAGGGGTCCAAACTACCTATTACCCCAACAAAACAGCAAGTACAACACATATACATGCTTACACCATTAAACACATCAAAAACTCACTTTAAAACCGAAGCATGCAACTCATGCATAAACTTCCCTAAAACAAGTGTAAGACTTCCCTACCTCCTGACACAGAGAGAGGAACAACTTGAACTCAGCAAATCCCCTTCACAAGCTTCAAATCACCAAAACCTCTCTTTTCTCTCAAAACCTTTCAAAGCTACTGAAACACGACCAAACCTCTGCATAAGCTGATAAAAGCTTGCAGATGAGTCATGGGAGACGTGGCCTAATCTCTGGTCATGATCTGGAGGCGAACACCTGGCCAAACCACGGACTGAGGAGCGTGCACAACTAACCGACCACCTCAGCTTCGGCTGCCGAAACTTCATGCAAAACCATGCAACTTTCGGGGGCCGAACATAAACTTCGGGGGCCGAACATTGGGCACTTTCGGCGGCCGAACTGACATTCGGTGGCCGAACCTGGCCTTTGTCTCCAAAGCCTTTTCTCTTTAAAACACAACTCTTTTCTAAACCAAATCTTAAAATACTTACAAACATTTAGACAACCTTTCTAATACCCTTCTAGAAAACTCTGACATCCTTGAATTTCACCGGACGGTAGAAATTCCGATGCCTGATTTAGCCGGGTATTACAATCTTCCCCCCTTATAAAACATTCGTCCTCGAATGTTAAAAACAAACAAACAAGAAACGAACAAGATCTTAAAATATTCTAAACTCCACAGCTTTCGCTGCGCTACTCTGATCCTTATTCCTTTTTCTCTTTATATTTTCTTACCTACCTCTTTTCTAACCTTTATTCCAAACTCTCAACTGGCAGCATTCAAAACTTTGCTCACACCAAAAACCATAAACAACGTTTATCAGAACAGCAAAAAGATCATCAATCCTAACAAGGAAAACTTGGTACTTACTTACCAGCTTGAACTCACTAATCTACTAAACTATCAGAGCAAAACCTTATGGAGTCATTTTTCGTTTCCCACACCAACTTGTGCATATACCAGGGTGAGGTACTAAGTCAGATAAAACCCTTAACTACCAAGCCTCTTTTCCACTATCCTGACTATTCTTAGCTCTCTCTCTGCAGGTGTCCATTCTGTCGAGGAAAGAGAGGAAGCAATGGTTCCGCGTCCAGATACCATTCTCATTCCAACCCTACCTCCCTGACAGATGGTAAACCTGACAGCCTACCTGGGAAACATCTAGTACTCACTAGAAAAGGGCACTGAGGCTGATTCCCTGTCCTGACAACGTTCTCACAAGAGCTAAAACAACCCTCTGATAACCCTTCCTGAGAAACTGTGAGCCTGCAGGGCTGACATCAACTTCTAGGCACCTCTACTCGGTCCCCCTAAAGGACTGCCTGATCCATCCAAGTTCCCTACCTTGCCTCTATGGACACAGGTAGTACCATGAGTAATGCATCAATCCGCCCTAGAATGACATCACACAGTCAACTCTAGAACCATAAGGTCAGCTGGATTGCATCTACTCACTACAAACTCTGAACTGACCTGACTGACTTTACCTCAGATGGAGCACACTCTCAGGTCCACTGACCCAAGGAAAACACTCTAAGCCCAGAAGTCATCAACCCAATCCTATCAACGGCTCACAACAACAAGGAAAGCGAAACACTGGGGTTCAAAACAACTAACTTACACATCTGAGCACTTCTAAGTGAACGTACCTGACGTCACTGTGCTTAATGTGTTAGGCTATACTATGTCAGGGTGAAGATCCAAGCTAAAGCAAATGGAACTTCCTTCGGGAATCCTCTGAAGAAAAGCTAACTCTTTTCTCTGCCTCAACTACCACCTAACCCCAGACTAACTCAAATCTCTTTCTGAACGCATCTTTACTTCTTCCTTTTACCTTACTTTGATCTATTGCTTACTCGTCGTTTTCTGTCTCTTGTTTTGTTTTCTGCTTTATCTTATTTACTTTACTCTTCTTGCTCTAACTTATATTCTCATATTCTTATTCTTTTGGAGAAAATCAATTCTCACTATTCCTGGGGTTGTAACAACCTGAGATTATAACATCTCAACTCTCTCTCTTAACTCTTCGTTGACTCCTTATCTCTTTTGTCGTCCTACTAGGGTCCTCAAAAACACACATCAGATCACTCAAAACAAATGAGCATACCTGGTACAGAGGTGTCAAATGTGTCAGCCTCTCCTCCTTGCCTATCAGCCTGAACTATTCTATCTGTATCTGTTCTCTGCGACTGAATCAACTGGGGCGCAAAAGGACACTCACGCATCACATGTCCCTCCTGTCCACACCTATAACAACCTGTCGTACCAACAAGACAAACTCCCTTATGCAACCTTCCACACCTCAAACATTTTGCTCTGCCTCTACCAGAACTTGCACCAACATCATAACCTAGACTCTTAGTTTTCTTTGACCGTCTCAAGCCTCTAACCTTTTTCTTAATGGTTCTCCCCCACATCACTCCTTTCGCGGTAGCTGTATTCCAAGTGGAGGGTTCATTCTCTCCTCTCCTAGAGTCCTTGGTTTGAGCATTCTCTAAAACCTCTTCATTCAAATTCACCTGTATACCTACATCCTTTCTTTGCACATCTCCTCCTGTCTCTCTCCTGTTTCCTGCCATTCTTCCTAGATCTATTCCTTCTCTAATTTCCTCAAAAGACTCTTCAGACGAATCTGATTCCACAAGGTAACCAGCATCACTCATCTTAGCTCTCCTGAAGATCAACACACAAGAAACAATCATTAGCACACATAGAGTTCATATGAAAACACATGAACCTATAATATATACATGCATACATACATAATATTCATGGCATTTCACATCAGCATGCAAACAAACTTAACATCTTAACCTAGTGGACATGATTTTACTTATTATGCTTTGCCTCACTATGACTCTAACCTCTTTCCGATGTGGGATCTCTAATCCTTGAACAAACATGCTCAACACACCGTACTCAGGAGGCCCTATGCTCTGATACCATCTGTAACAGCCCAGAAACCGGTGCCCTCGCTGTAACGGCCCAAACTGCTCGGCGCTAGGACTCAGGTCGGCTTAAGGCCGCCAGAACCCGTAGCAAGCCTAAACTGAACTCCAAACATCCCATACATGATCCAACAACTGGAAAACTTTTCTGAAAAACTACCAGACTTAACTTAAAAACCACTCAGATATACTAATCTGAACTAGCCCTTAGGGCTATCTGTAAGACACCAGTGACACGCTACCAAGTAACCTCCATGCACTATGCGCTGTGTCATAGAACCCACTCTGTAAGGGTCAGCATATCATAAGTTAACTTGGCTACCATAGAGTCACAGGAATCAAACCTGGTCTTATCTATTGGCCTCTCTATGGATCACAGGAATCAAACCTGGTCTTTCCTCTGCACTGGTCTTGGGTCAAGGAATTAATCCCCGTCTTCCCTCACAGTTATAATTCACTGGGTTTTCGAAACACAACATTTATTAAGCCTGGCTCGACTCATTTCTCATCAAGAAACTGAAAACAGGATACATGCATATACAAGGGATAAAACATACTAGAGACAATAGGCAAAAGCACATTCTAACTCATTTATACATTAACTGACTAACTATTACATTACTTTCACATATATCTCTTTAATTACATCATGTCCACACTATACTATTACACATGCAATCCTTTAGCCTAACTCTGTTGCTTCTGCCCTTCCCAGCTACTCTCTATACCTGCAAAACTGGGATTAAGGGAAAGGGATGAGCTATAAAGCCCAGTGAGTAGAAACACTGAAAATAGTTCATTCATACGCACTTTATATGAAAATGCATCACAACTCATACATTCCACATCATTGATTGGACATGACCTCAAAACTCCCTCGACGGGCTATTGATGTCGCCTGGGTCCAATCATCTGGAATTAGACATGACCTCAAAACTCCCTCTAAGGGCTATTGATGTCGCCTTGGTCCAATTCCCACTATCACTGAATAAGGCAATGCAACAGCTTCGTGTTTCTAATGCAAATCACCCTAATATAACTCATAGCATTCATGATGCATGAACTATGCTCATTCCATTCCATTTTCTCAATATAAAAGATTAAGTTTAGTTCTACTCACCTCTGCTCCTCTAGCAGAAACTGAACTGACTCTGCAACACTTAACACTGGTGACCTCCTCGATCTTTCGGGTCCAATCCTACATAAAAGGACTCGAATGAGGTGTCAAACATAATCTAAACAACTTATAAACAATCCCTTATAATCCCTCTAAAAGCTCTTGAAATAATCACACAAAGCATGCAAAAGAAAGCTGGGCAGAACACCTTCGGCAGCACCTTCGGCGGCCGAATGTCTTCTCCAGAGCCGAAACTCAGGCATGTTCGGCGGCAACCTTCGGCAGCCGAAACCACATGCAGGGTTCGGCGGCCGAATCCTCTCTTCGGCGGCCGAACCTGAGTTCATCCAGAACTCAGCTTCGTGCACAACCATCTTCTGCCAAGCAACAACTCCTCTCCACATGCATAACTCAACTCCTCAACTTGCACATACTTTGGTACATGCACAAAGGGGTCCAAACTACCTATTACCCCAACAAAACAGCAAGTACAACACATATACATGCTTACACCATTAAACACATCAAAAACTCACTTTAAAACCGAAGCATGCAACTCATGCATAAACTTCCCTTAAAACAAGTGTAAAGACTTCCCTTACCTCCTGACACCAGAAGAGGAACAACTTGAACTCAGCAAATCCCCTTCACAAGCTTCAAATCACCAAAACCTCTCTTTTCTCTCAAAACCTTTCAAAGCTACTGAAACACGACCAAACCCTCTGCATAAGCTGATAAAAGCTTGCAGATGAGTCATGGGAGACGTGGCCTAATCTCTGGTCATGATCTGGAGGCGAACACCTGGCCAAACCACGGACTGAGGAGCGTGCACAACTAACCGACCACCTCAGCTTCGGCTGCCGAAACTGCATGCAAAACCATGCAACTTTCGGGGGCCGAACATAAACTTCGGGGGCCGAACATTGGGCACTTTCGGCGGCCGAACTTACATTCGGGGGCCGAACCTGGCCTTTATCTCCAAAGCCTTTTCTCTTTAAAACACAACTCTTTTCTAAACCAAATCTTAAAAATACTTACAAACATTTAGACAACCTTTCTAATACCCTTCTAGAAAACTCTGACATCCTTGAATTTCACCGGACGGTAGAAATTCCGATGCCTGATTTAGCCGGGTATTACAGACCCGGATTGACGTATCCGTCATAACATAGCATAATATAGTCGAGTGCTAGTGGGTTATCCAACATCCATTCATAATAACAATTAATTATGCAATGCATCATATTCGTGAATTCTAATACAAAACAACCTAATTTTATACACATGGCATTCATGATGCATGAGCATGCTTAAAACATTTGATTTTTTTAAAATAATAGTTTAGTTTAGTTCTACTCACCTCTTGCTGACGCAATCTTAGTTTTGAAGTATTTATCTCACTGCTGACTGCTGGCCTTTACGGTCTCCCAATCTGATCCTACACAGATGGACTTAAATGAGGGACTAAATATAACTTTTACAACTATTAAAACTATCCTAAGAAATTCCTAAAAGTATATAAGAAAACATGTAGAAAATTGGCTAAAAATAGCTGGACAGGAGACTTTCGGCAGTAGGTTTGGTGGCCTAAAGTCCCCTTACAAATCCAAAAGTCAAACTTTCGAAAGCAGGTGAGGTAGCCAAAAGCAGCTTTCATAGGTAAGTTCGACGGCTAAACTTGGGTTCTTCTGCGATGCAAAACCTGATTTTGCCTCAGCCAACAGCCCTCAAAACGCAATTAAACCCACATGCAACAGTTTAAAACCATAAAGAAACATCCAACATTGACTTAGAATGTTCAAAACAACTCTAGAAATGCTAAATCACTGATATGAAATTAACTTAGCACATAGATACTCAAGATTTAACATAAAAACGGAAAAAGACATTAACTTTACATGCATTCTAATTCCAGCAACTCAAGTTACACACAACTCGCATTGAGCCCAAAAGCAATGAGTTTTGAAAAAGCCAAACTTACCTCTTAAAGGAAATACAACTACAGCAATAAGGACAATTCGAAGAAGAAGAAGAGATGAGCTCCGAAAATTCTAAAAGCTAAAACTTGAAAATTCAACTTGATTCTTTAAAACAAAGGTAAATTTCATGAATTTCTAAAGAATCTATAGAAAATCAAAGCAAAAATTATCAAGAGTGTCTTAGTCTCACCTTTGCCCGAAAAAATATAGAAAACTCCTTTTAAAATTGGGTTGAAAACCTTTTATAGCTGGATTTGTCAGCTTGTGTTCGGTGGTCGAACCTTGATGTTTTGAGAAATATTTTCTAAATATATTTTAAAATATTTAAAATTTATTTTTATAAAAAATTCATTTTATCTCTCTAAAATTTTCAGTTTTCAGATTTTGAATTCTAACGGAGATTCCGTTGAAAAGTTAAAATTCTGACACTAGTGTTTAACCGGATTTTACATAAAAGGGTGTTTTAGATTCTGGACTCACTTGTGAATGAGCCTTTTCTTGTTTTGTCTTTGCTTAAATGAGTCTTGTACTCTATCTACTTTAGACTTCTAATGCAATTTTTATTACATAGTAAAAAAAATAAAAGAAAAATTAAGAGTATCTTATAATAACATTTTTAAATTTAGAAAAATTTACAATTTAGTTTGTCTTTTTAATAAAAAATAATTTAATTTTAAATTTTTATTTTTTTAATAAATAATACTTTTATTAAATTCATATTAGTGGACCATAAAACAGATTAAATTGTTACAAATATTAAAATTATAGAAGCTAAATTATTTCATAAAATGAAATTTGAAAAATTAAATTATTATAATCTAATACTAAAATCTAATAGAATGCTTATTTTATAAATAAGATGAAATTTCAATGACTAAATTAGTTTTTTTATTTAAAAATATAAGAATTAAGTTGTAAGTTTTGCTGAATCTTAATAACTATATTCCAGATTATCCAAAAACTAAAATATTATAACAAAAAATGAGGAAATAATCACTTTAGGATGTTCGTGATTTTATCTATTAAATTTATAACCTATAATATAATTAAGTAGTATTTGAATTTTTAAAAAAAAACTAATTAGAATGGAGAAATATACCTAATAAAATAAAGATTATTTCTTATTTGATCGAACTCCAATTATAATTTTATTATTACATTGAGTTGAATTATTAATCAAATTAAATTAAGTAATTAATATTATAAATAAAAAGAAAATTTACAATTTAATAGCCAAAACTAACTAAACAGAAAGAAGAAGATAGCTCCATAATATCTTCAATAAACAAACCCTATTAGCCGGTCATGCAAAGCCTGCGTTGTGGAAAGACTATCACTCTCCCCAATTAAATCCAAGAATCCCGCAATCTCTTGCCAACTCCGATCCATGTAATAACCCCAATGTCTCGAAAGTATGAACAAGATCAATTGATATAACTAATTCTAACGAGCTGAGCTTTTGGAAATCGAGTGAATAAAACCGGAAACTCCATAAATTTAGTTAAATACACTTATCACAGACTAAATTTAAGTGTCAGTACGTTAGTATTCTCTCAAGTTTCTAAACTAATTAGTGCATTAGCAACATTATTTTGCTGCTTTTTTTATATATATATATTTACTCTGTTAGAAAACTATTTAGGAGAATTGATAGTGTGAGTTTCTTAAATTATACTATTTAAATTTTAAAAATTAAATTTTATATGTAAGAAATTATGGATTTCATAAGTTCCATAAGTCATTGTTAGACTATTTAAATTTTGGGAAAAATAAAATTTAAAGCTAGAAAAATATGGATTTCATGAGTTCCAATGGTCATACTATTTAAATTTGGAAAAAGGAAATTCAAATTTAGAAAAAACATGAGTTTCATGTTTCATGGATTAGACTAAATGGGAAATGATTTATACTAGGAAATTATTCTGACTAAAAAAAATTAAGAAATACAAATTTTAATATAAAAGGGCATCCAGCTAAATTTAATAAAAATATTATAACTAGGTGATACAAGTGGACTATTTTAGATATTTGAATCATTGAAATAGGTTAAATCATAATATTATATTAATATAGCTATTTAATTCAGTATTTTTAGTTTTTCATTAGTCTATTATTCTGTACTCAACTGTTACACTCTAATTCAGAATAAAATATAAAATATTTCAAATTTAGTCAGATATACTTACCATCGTACTAAGTTTGTGAGTGTTTATTTCTTTTTTTTTTAGTTTATCACAGTTTTGCATATAAAAATAATGAGATTTTTTATGTTTAAATTTAATCTTTTAATTCAATTATTTTTATTTAATTTTTTACAATATTTTTAGAATAAATTTCAGTATTTCAGTTTAGTTCTTATATTTTAATAAAATATAAGGTTTAGTTTTTATATTTTTAAAATTCTATTATTAAGTTCTCGACATTTGAAAAAAACCTACAATTAGAATTAACTTTCTTTTAAATCTATTAAAAATGAATAGAAACACTCTAGTATATATTTTCATTTAAAAAAATAAAATCCACGAAGGTTAACTAAATTACAGTTTAGTCTTTTAATTAATCTTTTTTTTTTTAATTTATTCTAATATTATTATAAATTTAACCCAAAATTTTACTATTTACAAATAAGTATCTATAATTTTACAAGTTGATCCTAAATAATATACTTATTTACAAATAAATGCCTAGGGGTGATCATTCGGTCGGTTCGGTTCAAAATTAAACCGAACCGAATAAACCGAAAATTGAAATTTTAGTGTTTATGAAAACCGAACCGAACTGATTTTGGTCAAAAATCGAATCAAACTGAACCGGTCTGATTCAGTTCAATTTGGTTCGGTTTGATCGGTTTCGATTTTTAATAATTTTTTTATTTTTTACACTTTATTCTTAATATTTTAAAATTTAATTAAAATATTTTAATTTTAATATGATTTAATTTCTCTATATTATTGAAAAAATATATTATTATCACTAATCGGTTCGGTTTGGTTTTTTCAATTTTTTTCTGATCAAAATCGAATCGAACCGAAATAACCGAAATTTTTAAAATTAAAAACCGAACCGAACCGAACCGAAATATATAAAAAACCGAACCAAAATTTTAAATCGGTTCGGTTCGGTTCGGTCGGTTTTCGGTTTGAACCGAATACTGCTCACTTCTATAAATGCCTAAAATTTTATAAGTTGATCCTAAATAATATACTTATTGACAAATAAGTTCTTATATTTTAAAAATTATTTTGAATATTTTAATTATTGACAAATGACTCCTATAATTTTACAAACTAATCCCTACAAATTATAACTATTTGTGAATAAGATTCTATATAGTGTCAAGGCCAAGCACTGAATTCCTGCAGGCCAGAAAGACTCAAATCCCCATGCTTGTAGGAGCAGGAACAGAAGGGGAAAGGACATCAACAGGGAGCTCAGAAAATTAGGGCAAAAGCAAAAGCACCCAGCTGTTGAAAAGGTGTCGTCTCCTCAGTCGCGGGCTGGGGAGGGGGAGGAGGAAGCACAATCACCGATTTCAAAAGATGAGCACGCTTAGCAAGGGGATTAGTAACCCCAGCAGGAACAACCTTATCCTTACAAGTAGCATGTACCCCCTTAGCAAACCTACTTGACCCAGACATATATGTGAATAGAGAAAAATAAGTAAGAAAGGCAATTCAAAAAATAAAGAAGATACAAAGAGAAGTACCCTAATCCTAAGATAGGGGTGTGCTTTCGGGAAAGTTGGGCGAGTGAGATTCGAGGGTCTGGTTTTCCACCAGATGACTCTGCCAGGACAAAAATAGCATTCTTCACCATCTGGGTAATATCAATTTTCCTTAGGGCTTTAGCCATCACCAGGAGAAAGGCTAAAGCCTCATCTTTCTCTGTAATACCCGGCTCGTTCAGGCATCGGACTTCCTCCCGTCAGGTGGAATCTCGGATGTCGGATTCGGTTGGCGGGGCATTGCATGTTGGCTTCAGTATGTGTGTACTAGAGTAGTGTGGACATGATGTAAATTAAAGAGATAGATGTAAAGTGATGTAATAGCTAGTTCGTAAATCAGTATGTTAATGAGATAGACTGTGCTTTTGCCTATAGTGTATGTTAATCCCTAGAATATGCATGTATCCTGTTTTTAGTGTCTTGATGAGAAATGAGTCAGACCAGGCTTAATAAATGTTGTGTTTCGAAAACCCAGTGAATTATAACTGTGAGGGAAGACAAGGATTACTTCCTTTGACCCAAGACCAGTGCGGAGGAAAGATCAGGTTTGATTCCTGTGATCCATAGAGTAGACCATTAGAGAAGATCAGGTTTGATTCCTGTGACTCTATGGTAGCCAAGTTAACTGATGATATGCTGACCCTTACAGAGTGGGTTCTATGCTGCAGAGCGCATAGGGTATGGAGGTTACTTGGTAGAGTATCACTGGTGTATTATAGATAGCCTGAGGGCTAGCTCAGATTAGTATATCTGAGTATTTTGGTTCCTATGCATGGACCTACAGAAAGTGTTTTAAAGGTTAAGTCTGGTTGTTTTTCGTAACAGTTAATAGTCCAGTCGGATCATGTATGGGATTTTAACAGGTACACAGAGTTCATAGCAGGCTTACTACGGGTCTAGGCGGCCTTAAGCCGATCTGGATCCTAGTGCCGAGCAGTTTGGGCCGTTACACAGAGGGTACCGGTTTCCGGGCTGTTACATTCTCTCTCCTCGGATGGAACCCATCCTTCTTCAGCTCTACCCAATAATGCCAGCTGATTTGAAGATACCCAAAACCCCCCGGCGTTCGATGACGGAGGATAAAAAACTTATTTTTCCACTAATTCAAAGAGGAAGGCATCCGATAAAAAAATGTTCAAGTACTTTTGACTGCTAAAATACCAGAACTCCTCATTTTTATAGGTACCATGTTGGTATAGCTAGGAGAAAGCACTACGCTTGGTTCAATATGATTGTTAAGGCATACGAATCGAAAGACCACCAAAATTCTCCAGCCATTGGGATGAAGCTGGACAACCGAAAGCTTGTGAAACCGGATGATCTCCACGAAGAAAGGGTCTAAGGAGAAGGAAGGCCCGCCTTCAACTGCTCTTCGAAGACCAATGATAGTGTCTCCGGCAAGGATCAAGTCATTAGCACAAACGTAGGGAGAGGGAACAAAAATTCAAACAGACTCCTGAGGAATGTTATACGTATCGTGCAAATGATCCACATCGCGCTTCGAGAAGGCGGATGGGATATCACTAAGAAGGCCACCCTCATTCTCTAGAGCCTCCCTCAACGGAACAATAGGAGCTAGCGCTTGGATAGGGCCATCAGAGGAGGAGCTGGAGATAAAGACCCCGCTAGGGAAGAAGAGGTGTTCCTATCCATGTTGAAAGAAAAAGGAAAACGAAGTTACTATGGGAGAAGTAAAACTATAAGAAACGAAAACGGGAAGGGAGTTGTGGAGCAAATTCCTTTAAAAAAGTTGCAGAAGAAATCAAAGTAATGCTTGGGGAAGACAAAGGGCCTTTATAGGACGATTTCGACAGCAGGTTTTAAATGTGGCATGATAAACATTACAGTTATCATCGAAAGGCTAAGTAGGCGAAACAATATTGGGTAACAAGAAATCAATCTCGAGAAGCTATATGCCCTAGACCTCGATAAATGATATTTCCTTTGAATCTGAAGAAATTAAGACTAGCGGGGGACCTCTGATGTTACATAACATCCGCCCAAAGTAAGGCACAAGCTGTCGCTATTGAGTAGGGACACGTGGCAAGAATCAGACATGTAAGAAACACAGACCAACACAAAAAGAGAAAACCTAGACACTTTAACACCCAAGTCATTACTAGAAGACTCACCCAAGATGAGTCTTGGTACAAAGTTACCATTATCAAGTACAACCTGACATATCTCCATTATGTCTATGATTGCGGAATTTTCACCTAATAGCTAGCGATGTCCCGTATCAAGTAAATGGCTACATTATCGCTGAATTATCAAAAAAATACTATATTCACTTCTATCTCTTACAGTATAAAAGGTAGAATAACCACAGAGACCAAAGTACGCTATTCTTAAACACTAAACCTCTAAGCAATCTATTACACTTCCTCTACTCATCTAGATATTGACTTGAGTGTTGGAGTGGCTTCCGTAGGCATCCACCACCACCTCACATTGTCTTCCTTACAGGTTCTAACCAATCGCAGCATAGTTCCATTCCGGCCACGTCATTAGTTTAATCTTAGCAACATCAAGGAGAACTTGAAATAGTAAGTAGATAGTCTTATTTTGTGTTTATTTTAGCAAATCTTCACTTAAAAGGAGAGGACTATCTTTGGATCTACTTGTTTTTATGGTTTTTTTGCTAGATCTACTCTTGTAGGTACTTTTTTGTAAGTTGTTTGTCTTCACTTCTCAGGCGAGTATGTGTTTGGCTGCTTGTTTATGGAAGCTGAGAGTTGGTCATCTCTGGAATGTTCATAATGTTGCAATCTCTCTTTTTTGGTATTTTGATCCTAAAAGCCAATAAGAGAGTGAGATTGTTAGAGCTCTACTAAGCCAATCCAGTTTTTCATCTCTACCATGACTTTTCTTAAACTTTTTCTACCTTTATGGGTCTCTCAACATCAGTCCTTTGATTTTTTTTCCTCACAAATCCTTTATATGGTGGCTCATGGTTGTAGGGCTCCTTGATGCTTTTGTTTTTGTCTATGGAAGATGAATACATAAGGGTAGCAGTGCTCTCAGTAAATCCATCTTATGAGATGGGTCAGTTTCGATTCTTAGGGCAACAAGGTCATCTACGTGGCTGGGTTGTTTTCTGTCAGTTGGACCATCCCTTCTTAGAATCATAGTCAGCTTGGGCTTATTGTTCTATCTTTTTAGCTACATTGTGTCATGGATCTAGGCTTGTATGGACTCTTGAGCCTGACTCTTCTTACAATAAATTTTATCTTATTTTTGGTAGAAAAAAGAAAAGAAAAGAAAAATGATGAGTTAGAAGAGAAAAGGAGAAATAAAAAAATAGAGACAATGAGGAGAAGCCCAAGAGAGAGGAAAGCTAACTTATGTTCGTAAAGGGAGGATTCAGAAATTTATTACATGAAAAACAAATGTCAAATGAAGAATAATATCAAACGGACCCAAAGAGTGAGAGAATAAGGAGAAGTGATGAGTTAGGAGAGAAATGGAGACAATGTGGAGCAGTCAAGAGAGGAGAGTTAAAATTGTGTTAATGAAGGAGGACTTAAAACTCCAAGAAGTGAGAAGGGATGACACATGTTTTTTCTCTTTTAATCAAAGAGATCTCATATTCGAACTCTGGGTTTGCAATATCTTTTAAATTTGGAGGAGTGCTTTGCTCTTTTATGAGTGTGCTTGGCGCATATCCGAATTAGTTAGCTCAATAAATTACGAAAAAAAAAAGCTCTCGAAAATAAAATTAGCATGTTTGGATTTAGTTTTTTATTATTATAATGATTTATTGCTCATTCCAAGTGGTATGAAGACTGCAATTCAAATATTTCTCTTAAATATCAATACAAATTTTACTAAACATAAATAATTTAATTATTTAATTAATTAAATTTCTATTTTATTTTTTATAATTTCTAACTAATACTTTCTTTTTAGTAGAGCATATCATACCGTAAGCTTTAAAAGCACATATTGTTAACGGATTATACATGATCTGTTGCCTTGCTGGTTTAGTATAATCTGATTTGATATTTTAATTTTTCTTCAGAATTAATATTAACCTTCAAAAATAAAATAAAAGTCATTTTACCCTTGAAATTAAACCATTAAGTTCAAATCATAAAATTAGACTAATTAAATCCAAATGTTGAAGTAGGTCAATTTAGCTTAAATTAAACAACACATGCTAGAAAGCAGGTGAAGAACTTAAATGATTAATGCTAAGTTACATTATTTCTTAATTAAATTACTATTCAATTCTTTAAAAAATTTTACAAAAACAATAAGTAGGACTATTTTTTTTTTTTTAAGAATTTTCTTTTGAGAAATATTTTTAAAATTTTTTTTTTTCAAAAAAATGTTTTTCTTGTTAAAACCATTAAGAATTTATTTATTTTCCGATTCTATTTTGAGTTTAAGCAACATTATATTAAAAAATATAGAATGATTGCCTTAATATTATTAAATATTAAACAACAATTTAGCAATAATTTAAAATTGTTATAAGAAATTTTAATTTTTTATTATATATAATAATTTATATAAAATAAATTATTTATTTTATGTTTTGATAAAATTATAATTTAATAATGATATTTATTTGTGGTGAAAAAAATAATTTAACCAATGCTCTATTTTACAACAAGAAGATAAATATATTAATTCTTAAATAATTCTTGTTAATTTATGATTATAATTTAAGTATATGTAATAAAAAGTTTATCTTCATTATCTAATAGTGTTTGTTAATTATGATTTCCAAATTTGGGGTGTGACTAATAATATTTAATTTTAATTTTCAATTGAATTGTATTTTATGACATTATTATAATTTTCGAGGGAAAATAGAGAGATTAATCATAATTATAGTTAATTTTTTAAATTTTTGATAATAAAATCTCAATTTTTAAATTTTATTATAATTATAGTTAATTTCTAAGATAATTTACTATCTTAAATTAAGAAATAAGACAATAAAAATTAAATATTTTTAATATATATAGATAATTAGAATTAAGAGATTATTTATGTGGATTTTAATTAATATTTAAAAAATAAAATAAATAATATTTAACATAACATAAGCATGAATTTAAAATTTTATTAAAATTATTTTAAGAATTAGATATAATTTAAATAAAATTAAAAAATTTGAATATAAAATTAAAAAATTTGAATATAAAATTAAAAGTATTATAATTATGATAAAACCTAATTAGTTTAGAAAATGGATAATTAGTTTAAAAATTGATTATAATTATAAAAAATTAAAAGTTATAATTTTATAATTTAAAAAATTAAAATTTTAATTATAATCGTTATTAAATATAAAATTTTAATTATTTTATATCTAATAATTCTAAATAAAATAATAAATTTAACGAATGGTGGTTGGAGTGCGGGTGTAATATAAGGTTTTCGCTCTTGGAAAAAAGAAATATCGTTAAAAATATAGTCATAAATCTCAAAAATATATACTTGTAGATTTAATCGGATGGTAAGTGTATTTAAGTAAATATAAGAGATATCAAGTTTTACTCTCCCAATTTTTAATTTTATTTTAAAAATAAAAATCTTGAAAGTATAAATAGTAAATTTGATATAGAATATCCTATGACTATAATAAAATAAAAAAATTTAAATCACTTAGCATTCATCCATCTATTTATTTAATATTTTTTTTATTTTATAATTGTAAGAAAATAGTTGAAGTCAACCGGTGATAATTACGTGTAAATTTGTAACTAAAAATCCATTTGTTTTATGGTTTCATTTTAAACGTTTGAAATATTCAAGAAACTTGAGAAATAAAAATATTTTTTAGAAATGATATCACTATTTTTAAAAAATTATTTTCTCAAATTTGTGAATTTTATTGACATGTCTATATTATTTATATATAAATTGTATTAATATATTTTATTTTAATATTACAATCTAATTATTTTCCTTGAAATTAATTATCAGCATTTAATTTCTTTACATTTGGGAAATTAAAATAAACAATTAATGTAAAATATTTTTTAGATAAAGGAAAAAAAAATTAAGCCACTTATTTATCAACACCATTGTATATAAATCTATTAATATAATTCATTTTTAATATTATAATTAAATAATAATAAATGAGTTATCAAATAATAGTAAAAATTTTAATGATCTTATAAGCCAATAGAAGGATATTTAATTTGGTTAAATAATATATATCCTATAAAATTTCTATAATTATTATTAAAAATAAAAAATAATTTATTTTTAAAGTGTTAACTGCATATTTAATAATTAGTTAATTAAATTTAATTAAAATATATTAATTAATTAAAATTTATATTATTTTTATATGTGCTATTAATTTATATTTAAAAAATAATAAAATATTATATGTAGTATGACATTATATATTTTATATTTTAATTTTTTAAAATTAGTTAAAATTGTAATAAATGCAATGTTAGATAATTCGTTGAAATTTAAAAATTTAAATTAAAATGTAAAATAATATAAATATTAAATTTTTTTTGGCTAAGATTACAAAAAGCCTTTGAATTAAATGATTGGGGTTGACTATAATATCATCATGTATCGTCTATTTATAAGAAGTTTCTTTTGCTTTAAATAATATTTATATTAAATTTAATTTTTTTTACCATTATTATCAGTTATATCTTAATTTTTATTTAAATTATTATTTTTAATAACTACTTCTCAAAATTTAATGCTTTTTCTAATTAATTTATGATTTTAAAAAGTATTTTCTCTATTTCATAATTTTTATTATTTTTGTTATTCTTTTTTTTAACTATATTTTTTGTTATTCTAAAAATTATTATTTATTTTTTAAAATTATAATAATATATAAATTAATTATTATAAATATATTTATTTTATTTTATTTTTAAAAAATCTCTTAAAATATTTTTAATATTTAATAAAATTTAAAATATTTTAAATGAGTATAATTAAAATTAATAAAAAATTATAATTTTTAATACACAAGAAAAATAAAATAAATAAAATTATAAAATGAAGAGAATATTATATATATATATATTTTTAAAAAGTATAAAAAATATATATAGCTAATTAATTTAACATTTTTCTTTTAATATGATTAATATATATTAGCATAATTTATACATATATATATTTTTAAATAAATAGTAATAATTATGTTATTATTATTATAATTTTAAATAAGAATGATAATGTAAGAGCTAATTAATAACATAGAATTTTATGTATAACAAAAAAAAAATTATTTCACAATTTATTAAAAATTACTATTAATAATATTAAATGAATTTTCAAAAAACAATTTTATTTTATTTTCACATATTAAAATAAAAATTTTAAATAATAACGTACAACTTTCCGGTATTTCCGTGGCCGCATTAGAGTTGTGGAAGTCTTTGTCACAACAGTAACAAAGGCCAAGGGGCAATGGAATATTCGCTGATCGCGTGAACCAATAAATAGGGAGGTCCTTTCGTGAGCTTGAGCAGGCCAACAGTAAGCTGATTCAACTGATTGCTTCTGCCTTTTTAGCCACGATCTCTCCTTTATTTGCTTTTGCATTTGCCCTTTTTTTTTTTTTTCTGAAAAGACAGCCACCTATCAGCAACAGTGTGAATCTGCAATTCAGCCATACATCTACCAGATTCACCTCTTCATTTTTTACTCTCGTCTCTCTGCTCCAGCTTCTGCAGAATCCATCCCACTGTAGTTCTTACCTCAACTGCGATTCTCTCTCTATCTTCATCGTTGTCTTCCTCCAAGACTCGCTGCGATTCTACTGTATGTCGCTGGTTCTCTCTCTCTCTCTCTCTCACCTTCGATCTACTCTAAATCTGTTTGGTTTTGCATTTTGGTCTGTCAGATATAAAAAGAGAATTGAAACTGAAACTATTGCTTCGTCAAATCGCTTTTTTCTTTCTTTTTTTAGCATTTTGCGTTCCCCTTCCTCCCTTTCTCTCTCTTATTAATTGCCCATCGGGACCATACCCGTGAATTTATTACACTATGAGAAAAAACAATTACTATGCTTTTGAACGGAAGAATACAACACAATTTTTTTAGAGCAGTATATCATTATTATTATTTTATTTATTTTTCAAATTCTTCATTTATGAGTTTGTCTAGAAGTGTGTTTTTAAAAAAAATAAATTTAAGTTCTTATTATGTTTAAATTTTTTAGAATTAGGACATATATCAAGAAAATTTTTAACAGGCACCCTGATAACCAAAAATACTTATTGCAGCTTGTTTAGAAATTAGATTTTTGTAAGAATCCATTTCAACTAATTTCATTATTGTCAATACTCAGTGTTTGATATTCAACTTAAAAGAAGAATACTTTTAAAACATAAAAATAATGCAAAAATAATTTAATTATGTGATAGTTAATTTAAAAGCTTTTGCCGTAATTTTCTTTTTGACATGAAGCTTTTCATATTAGCACAGACTAATCTTTTAACCAACCTAACAGCCTATTTTCGGCATTGACAGCAGATTATGCTAAATGGTTTACAGCTTTTCGTGAATTGGGAGCTAATGATATCGAGTGGGCCTCAAACTATATAGGTATTATCTCTGCCATCTCGGAAAGCTGTATATACCAGAAAATAAAGTTGACTTTAGATTTTGCCTTTTGCATGTTCATGTCATTTGTCAAGTTGCACTTATTCAAATTGTTTATAATTAATGTCATATTTGTTTTATGTACATTCTAGCTTTACTTCTTTTCCACTTCATTACTATTGAATGTGCTTTGCCTTTTGGCGTTATTCAACTGGCTTTGCTAACATGGATAAGTATCTGATTATAGTCCTTTTTTTTTTAAATAAAAATTGGAACTTAAAAGTAAAATCGAAATCTCATACGCTTATTATTAAATTTTATTTCAAAAATTCTAATATTTTAATATAATATATAAATAATATTTATATGAAATATTCTTAAACATAACATTTGATATATTATTTTATTAATATAAATAAAATAAAATATAAATATCGTATCAATTAATAGATAAAAAATAAACTGCCATATATGTAGTAGAATTTGAATGTAATTAAAATATACTAATATACACTACAAAATGTTTTTTGGATTAATGATGGATTTTTTCATTACTAATACAAAATTGTTTTGGATTAATGACTGATTTTTTATTACTAATTAATAAAAATTTCGTAATTAACTTATTAGTAATGGATTAATAATATATTTACATTCATGATTATGAATCTTCTTGCTAATGCAATAACAACGGATTATTAATCCGTTATTAATTGTGGAATAGATTTATAATGAAATTTAATAATAAATTTAAAATATGTTATTAATTTAATAAAAATTTTAAAAAAATATGAAAAATTAAATATAGTACTAAATTTAATAACGGATAGAAATTTATTATTAATCCATTATTAATTTAATAAAATAAACCATAAAAAATATATCGAAATTATATTCTGCTACTAATTTTAAAAAATATTAAAAAAATATATTAAACTATTAATTTATTTCATTATATTTTACATTAAATATTAATTTAATTATAATAAATTATTAATTTTATCATTATATTTTACATTAAATGTTAACTTTAATATTTTAAATTTTATTAATTTTATGAAAAGATTATTATAAATTATAAAAAAATTTAAAAAATAAAAAAAATATGAGAGAATGGAAGAAAATGAGATACAAAAGAGAAAATAAAAATATAGAAGAAAATAATGATAAAAATGAAGAGGAAATAAGAAAATAGGGAAAAATTAAAGAAAATAAAAAAAAGGAAAAGAAAATGAAGAAAAATAAAAGAGAAAATAAAGAAAATAGAACAAAATAAAAAGAATGGAAGAAAAAAATTAGAGAATATGAGAGAAAAGAAAGTAAATGAAAGAATAATAAAAAAAAGAAAAATGATAGAAAGTGAAGAAAAAATAAAAGGAAGTAAGAGAAAATAAAAGAAAATGAAATAAAAATTAAGAGATAAAAAGGAAGATTGATAATGAAAGAAAAATGATGAGAAAATAAAAGAAAATGGAAGAGAAAAATAGAGTCATAATGTAGAAGAAAATGGAAGAGAAAAATAGAGTCAACCATAAAAATAAAAAATTAAGATAAGGAAAAAATGAAGAATTGAGGAGGAAGAGATAGAAAAAAACATGAGTGAAATGATTGAAGGGAAATAAGGTATGTGAGTAACGAATTGAATCCACCACTAAATTTGAAAGAAAAATATGAGTGAATAAAATAAAAAGATGATATTATTTTTAAATTTTAATAATTAAATTTTAATTTATTATTAATTTTTAGATTAATAACGAATTTTTTTTATTATTAAATTAAAAAAATAAAATTTAAATTAAAAATATGATATTTTTTTAAAATATAATAACGGATTATAAATTCGTTATTAATTTTTGAATTAATAACGGATTATTATTAACTTGTAAATTAGTAATGAATTATATTTATGATTAAATAAAAAGTTTAAAATTTTAAAAAATCGAAGGTGAATTTTTTTATTAAAAGAATAATAATTAAATTCGTTATTCAATCTGTTATTAATTTTATAATAAATTTATTATGTTATTAATATATTATTATTTTATTTATTCATTATTTAATTGATTATTAAATAATATTTATTTATTATTTAAATAATTTATTATTAAATAATTTAATAATTACTGGATTGAGATTTTATTACTAATTTTTATTACTTTTAAAATTAAATTTATAAATAATTTTATTAATTAATAATTTAGTAATAGATTATTATTTCGTTATTAAATAATAAAAATTAATAATTAAATATAAAATCCGTTACTAATTTGTAATTGATTTAAATTCGTTTAATATTTATTACTAGTTTGATAAATTTGTAGAATGATATAAATTTTTTAAATTAAAATAAAATCAATAATATTAATATAAATAAAAATATAACATCAATTTAAAATCAAATTATACAATTTTAAGATAATTATTAAAATTCAAATATATAAAAAATAAGTAAAGTACAAATTCAAATTTTAAACTAACTATAATTTTTTAAAAGAAATTATTATTATATAATTATAATTTATAATTTATTATGAATATGTTTATAAAAAATTTTTTAAAAATAAGTTAAATTTAAATTAGAAATTTTTTTAGTCTGCATATTAAGTTTGGATGGTGATACAATTATCTAAATTTAAGGAAGTGAGTGAAATTTTCTTTTAAATTAAATTATAAATCAATAATAGCATATTATGGGAAACGATATTCAATTACAATTACGGGAGTTTTACGTCGAGAGGCCTAATTGATACAACTAGGATAGATGATTAACTATGGACCAAACTAACCCATAAAGGAAGAAAATTCCTTTCTATTTACTAAATATTAAATTTATTATTTTTTCTATATTCATCTACAAATGGTAAACACAAGAAAACTTGCACTGGTTTATTGCATATATGGAAAACAGCTATTATTCTTGGATGGGCAGCAGTTGTAATTTTGAGATTGGCGACTCACCACAAATGCCAATGCACTTACGGTATTTGCTTCATTTGCATTTGCGGTCCTCAGCCAAACATCCCGCTCTCCCTTCACACCTTCTTCAATGCTTCTCCATATGTCTTCAGATCTTTTTATTTCTTCTTCTTCTTGATTTTTAAAGCAGGGACAAAGGGATTGACGAAGAGAAAGCGAAAGTTGATTAAACAAATCGGGTACCATTTTCTCGCCTACGAAGCAATTTC
>NW_025215481.1:1696338-1698838 GCF_001659605.2 Manihot esculenta | reverse complement strand
AGGCTGGCATCAAACCTCTAGGCATCCTTACTGTGTCCCCACAGAAGAAAATCTTTGACCCATCCTGTCCTCTGAACCAGACTACCTTGTCTTTGCAGGCCAAGATAGCACCACGAGTAGAAAAACCAAATCCATCCCTCGATTGACGTCCAGACAATCAAGTCTAGGACCTCAAAGTCGAGTGGAAGGCATCTACTCCCAACTGACACAGAACTGGACCGGCAGACTGACTCTGCCACAGATGAATCACACGAGAGTCTACTGACCAAAGAGAACACTCTAGCCCAGAAGCTATCAACTCAACCTCTCGACGGTTCCTAGAGCAACTAAAGAAAGAGAAAAACACTAGGGTTCACAAAACATACACATCAGAACATTCAAAAGTGAGCATACCTGGCACCACCATGTTCGATGTGTCTGCCTCTTGCTGAGCTTGGGTGAAGATCCGAGCTGAAGCTGACGGACCTTCTCCATGGGAACCTGAAGAATGAGGGACTGACCCTCTTCCTCTGCCTCGACCACTAACCTGAACTATGGCTGGAGCTACTGGCTGAGCTGATCTACCTGAAACTGCTTGCTGGGACAGAGCCAACCTGGGCGCAGTAGGACACTCACGTGCTATGTGCCCCTCCTGTCTGCACCTGAAACAAGCTGTAGTCCCCGCCAGACAGACTCCCTTGTGCGGCCTTCCGCACCTCAAGCATCTTGAACTGCCTGAGCCAGAGCTTGAGCCACCAAAACCCAAACTAGCCTTCAAATTCTGCCAAAACTTCTTCTGCGACTTCCTGAGACCTCTCTTCCATTTCTTACCTCTCGTGGCAGCTGTACTCAGAGTGGAGGGATCAATCCCTCCTGAACCTGAAATCCTAGAATCCTGAGTCTGAGCATCCTCCTGAGAATCTCCCATACCTTCTTCAGGTACTCTGACTCCCATACTGACATCCCTTCTCTGAACATCTGACTCTACTTCCCTCATACTAGCTGACATCCTTCTTGGAGCCATCGCTTCTCTGCTTGCATCAAAAGACCTTCCAGGGTCCCTTGATGTTTCCCATCTGCTAACTCCCCAAGACTGCGCTCTTGGCAGAGCAGGGGGAAAGGTGTCCATACCTTCCCTCTCAGATGGAACTCCAGTCGATTCCACAGATCGACGAGCACCTCGCATTCTGGCTCCTCTGAAGAACAACACACAAGCATACAATCCATCATTAGCATCATACGGTTCATATGAAAACACATGAACCCACACATACATAGCATATCATACATAACATTAATGCACATGCATAAAATCATGGCATATCACATCATCATAGCAAGACAGGACTCGACATCCTATCCTAGTGGACATGCTCTTACTCTTAATCTTTCTTAATGTGCTTGCCCTACTATGACCTCTAAGTCAACCTCTTTCCGATGTGCAACACACCGTACTCTCGAGGCCCAAAGCTCTGATACCACTCTGTAACGACCCGGAAACCGATACCCCTCTGTAACGGCCCGAACCGCCACCGGCGCTAGGATCCAGATCGGCTTAAGGCCGCCGGGACCCGTAGCAAGCCAAACATACATACTATTACCTGGTCAAATCCCATACATGATTAAAACTTAAACATAAAACGTGAAACTGAACATACACCAAGCTTGACCTGCATGCTACCTCATAACTGAAAACATAAACTTCCCCATGCTAGAGCCCTCATCAAATGCTCTAGCTGGGTCAACATTACATACTTCAAGCCTGGTTCTCAACTTAACATAAAAAAAAAACATAAACATAACCATGCGATAGCAGGGATTAACCAGACTATAGGGCCAAGCACAACTAATCCATAAACATAAACTTTACTTAACATTACATTACATCTCATTAACTTATAATACATGTCCACTCTAACGTACTAAACATAAACATAAACTAAGCTATTACATGCATACTTCACTTAGCCTTGACTTTACCCTGAAAACTTCTGAACTCAACTTCAGACCTGCAAAACTGGGGTTAGGGGAAAGGGGTGAGCTATAAAGCCCAGTGAGTAGAAACAGAGAAAACAGTTCATTAATTATGATTTTATCTTACTAAAAACATTTGCTTTAATTCCTCCATTTTTAGGTATATTATTATTCATTTAACTTCTTCTTTCTTTCTTATTCATGCTTTCATGAAATGCGTCATAACACAGAGAAATCACATAATCTTGTCCGTCTCGGGGCTTATGCAAGATGTATTCCCCACGGACCCTGGTTTCTGAGAGTCTGACTTTTTGCATGCATCTTTCCTCTCAGAGGATGGACATGACATCAAAAATCCCTCTGTCGGTGCCCGGCTCCCCCATAGGAGCTCACAAAGGCCTGTAACATACATGACATGGTGTCTGGTCCACTGAGAGCTCACATGGACTTTCCTACAGGTACTTGTCCGGCTCTCAAAGGACTAAGACAAGACTCGTGACAGATATGGGCTATTGAAGTCGCCTCGGTCCACCCTACCTCAACATCA
>NW_025215481.1:1674723-1679723 GCF_001659605.2 Manihot esculenta | reverse complement strand
AACAAGCTCAAGCTTGAATACTTATACAGTGACAATATCTTTCAACACACGAGAAAAAATATTGACCAACATTTTGCAATGGTTGGCTCACATGCTTGGACGCACACTTGCCATCATCGCATAGGCAATGAAAATCTATGGAGTGATTCTCTCTTACTCATTGAGACTATGAACCAATCATTGCAACCTCTATGAGTTTTTATCTATCTTATCTCACATTGCAAAAAGAACACGAAACAATATGTTGTGAGATCAAGAGCACTACCTCCTCCATTTACTTTTCCTATAGCCACCGTGCATGCCCAAAATTGGCAAGAATTGTGACACAAGCCAATTCTCTTTGAAAAGTTTTAAAAAATCACCAAATGACAACTCAATTAAATTTGTTATATTTTTCTAAGGTGCCACACAAAATTTGGTGATTTTCTGACGAGTTGTGTTTTTTTTATGATTTTCTGAATTTTTAACACTTAAAAAATAAAAAAAATACCTAGACTGGATAAAAAATTTTCAAAATTTTTGTAAAATTAGATTATATTTTTCTAAATATATCTGCAAAATATCAGGTCAAAATACCTAAAATTGAATTTTTTAGGGGGTGTGTCACTTTAAACATTGTCATGTCACCTCATGTATTGTCATGTCACCCCATGCATTGTCATGTCTCCGTGCAAAGTTTAAGAAAATCACCAAATAACAACTCAAATAAATTTATAATATTTTTCTAAGGTTCCACAAAAAATTTGGTGATTTTCTGACGGGTTTTCTATTTTTTATGATTTTCTGAATTTTTAACACTTAAAAAATAAAAAAAAATACCTAGACTTGATAAAAAATTTTCAAAATTTTTGTAAAATTAGATTACATTTTTATAAAGGTATCTGCAAAAAATCAGGTCGAAATACCTAAAATTGAATTTTTTAGGGGGGGTGTGTCACCTCAGACATTGTGATGTTTCCTCCTGGCACAGCTCAACTTGTTCCTAAGGCTCTTTAGGGGGGTGTGGGTAGTCACCCCCCTGGGGGGGCCAGCAAGGCCGGGGCCTGGGCATGCGCTAGGCCATATGTGGGCATCGGTATAGCATGCGAATAAGCTTGTTAGCCCCCTCTCCACCTCTACCTCTCGATTCAACATCGAAAAAAATTCTCGGGCGTGGTGGACCCGGTGGGGCCCGTCCCGGGCCCGGTGGGGCCCATTCCAGGGCCATTGGTGACAGTTCAAGGAAATGATCCGGTGGTTTATCCCAATGCTTGGGCGTGTTAAATGGACGCTGGTGCAAGGTGTGGGCATGGCATTTGTATGTTGTGCTCGTGCCGATGTGCGAGTTTCCAGGTGATGCACTGGGCTTTGGGATTTTGTTGTGCTAATATTTCCATCCAACTCGGCGGTCAGTACCTCAACTCCGACGACGAACTCAGTGCTATTGGGGCCGATCCCCATGCTTGGAGTATCAATTGGATGCTTGTGCAAGGCTTCGGTGTGGCATTCTAGTGCCGTGCTTGGGTCAACGTGCTGGCGGAAATGCGATGCAATGGGCATGGTGTGAGTTCCTGGTGGCATAGACTTTTGAGGCGTTTGGGTCTGGCGACAGGGCTGAAGCTATTGGGGTCGAAGGCTTTGCCGGGGGGTGTCAAATGGAAGCCGGTTCAAGGTGTGGATACCGCACTCTGAACACAGGCGGACGTGCGATGCAACCTGTCTTAGTTTGTGTCCTTGGTGGTGTAGGCCTGCTGCTTGGTGGGGTCTTACGTTCCTCGGGGTCGTGGATGGACGTCGGGGCTGTTGTGGTTTTGCAATACCTAGGCTGGGGGGATGAGCTTGGTGCTAATTGTCACGGTCCAAAGGTGATAGGACCAATGACCCCCAAAATTGGAAGGAAAATTGGCTTTACAGGTTGTTGAAGCCAATTCTGCATTTGGGCCTGTGTGGCAGCCCAAATGAGGTTCAACGGGCTTGTGCTGCTGGTTGCAGGGAGAAAATGCCAACTGGGGCAGATTGGCCAGCAGACAGGGTGAACGGGCCCGTGGGTGCCAGAGGTGACTGGCACTGTTGGGGAAAACAGGCAGACTTGCGGGCCAGGAGGGCTAGCAAGCGAGGTTCACTAGGGGACTGGGCTAGGCGTGGAGCCCAGCAGGCCAGACGGGCTGGCAAAGGCAATGGAGGCAGTCTGGCGAGTGGCAGGCCCGACGGGGTGCAATTGGGCCAGCCCAGCACGGGGGAAAGTGCTGGAAGCCAGGGGGCATCGCCAGATGGTAGGAGGTTCAGCGGGCACGCTGGTAGGCCGCGCGCGCAGGGGGACGATGCTGGCAGGCCGCGCGGGCAAATGAGGTTTAAGCGGGCTGGAAGACGCGCGAGAATTCCAGAAGCTTCGAGGATTCTCCAGGCGCTGGTGGAAGCTGCTAGGCGCGGGCAGAGAGCTGCGGGCGGGCCGAGGGCGCGCGGGGCGCACGGGCCCGTAGCAGGCAGAAACGAGGTTCACTGCCAGAATCTGCCAGAAATTTCCAGAACGTCCCAGATTGCTCCCAAACCGCCCAAACAGGGGCAGACACGTGGAAAAACACCAACCACGAGTTAAGGTCGGTTGAGCACCCTCATTTGCCTATAAATACCCCCATTGGCAACATGTAAACAAAACAACTTAAGAGTGGGAGCCTCCAACACCAAAATAGCCTTTGGGACACCTTTGTACACACTTTGTGGTACATTTGAGAGCTTTCTTGTATTCTTGCCTTGTAAATTTTCCCAAGTGTAATATAAAAGCCATTTTCCCCAATTCTCTTCCCTTCTAGCTAGTTTAGCTAGTTTAGCTTCCTTCATCCCACAAGAAGCTGGCCGAGCTCTTCACAACCCTTCAAATTAATTTCCGCTGCGTGTTTGTGAGGTTAGGCTGACTTAGCTCGACGGACTGAGCTGAGTGCCGCACGGCTTAAGCGATTTTTGGGGTTGGAATCGTTAAGCCCGTGACAAGTGGTATCAGAGCCTACTTCTGCCGAGGTTCATTCTGCTGATACCATTGGGAAGTGGTATCAGAGCCATTGGAGGCAAATTCTGCCTGGTTCTGGTTGGCCAGCGGAAGCATATAGTGAGGTTTATTACTGCTGCACTTGGAGTTGCCGAAATACCAGGGGTGGTATTGCTGCTTCAGTGAGGGTCAGCTTGCCTTTGTGAGGTTATTTCCAGCTGATTCTGGGTAAGAGTCTGCCAGAATTATTGGGGTGCTGGTTTGGCAGGAAGTGAGGTTATTTCTGCCAGTTTCTGGGCAAGTTGCTGAGCAGTTTCGGCAAGGGTGATTTTTGGCTGCAGAAGAACAGTCCAGCGAGGTTAGCCTGTCCAGGATTGTGAGGGTGATTTCTGGGCATTGGTGGCAGATTTTCAGGGGAAGAAGATCTGTGTGCTGGAGTAACCAGTGAGGTTCAAAACTGCCTGCAGGGGTAGTGCAGTGAGGTTCTTTCTGTGAGAGGCCAAAAGCAGCAGAATTTTACCCGCGACCAAGTAAAGAGGAGTACTTGGTTCCCCCACCCGTTTTTGGAAGAAAGGAGGTTTTCATCGAAGGAAGCAAATCTTGCCAACAATGTCAAGTCCGACAAAGGAAGTTGGGATGGTTGGCTTGGGTGCTCCAAAAGGGAAGGAGCATGGCGACCTAAGGAGGAAGTTGGAGCCAAAGAAACCTAGCCAAGGGAGAGCGGAGCTAGGGGACTTTGAGGTCGAGCTCGCAAGGGTGCAATTGCGACTTGTCGATGATGATCAACGCTTCGAGGAGATAGAGTCCCACCTTGAGGAACTTGAGTCTAGCATGGACGAGGTTCGCGAGGAGATGCAAGGGGCACTAAATGAAGCCATCGACAAGGTGGTCAAAGACGGTGAGTCTTCGAAATCCTCCCTCCTTAGTGAAATTGCCGCACTTAAGGAAGAGAATGTCTTGTTGAGAGGGGAACTTGGGAAATTAGTAGAGGAGTTGAGTCGGATGAAAGGTGAGGTGGAAAGTTTGAGGAAAGATAGGGATTGTGAGTCCACTTCATCCATTCCTCTACTAGGCAAGGAGGAAGTCCCTAAGAAGAGTAGATCTTTGCGAAGGTGTTATTTTTGCGAAGGTCCTCATAGAATTGGTGAATGCCCAAGGAGGAGTGAGCTTGTTGCTAGGGAGCAAAGCAACGAGGAGACTCCGTTGGAGCCAAGGGTGGCATACTTGGGTTCTTTACAAGTGCGTGGAGCACTTGGACGGGTGGAGAATTTGGAAGAGCAAGATGAGGAAGCGGGTACCTCATCATCTTCATCATCGTCTTCATCTTCGTGTTTGAAGAAGGACCAAGGGGAATGTGGGGACCAAAAGGGTATGAAGTTGCCGAGGGAGCTACCACCAATGGGAAAGGTGGATGGTGCCATGGACGAGGGGTCCAAAGTAGCTGAAAGTCCGAGGGAAGTGGTTTCGCCGAAGCAAGGGAGGCGTAGGCGACGACGCTCAAGGGGGAGCAAAAGTAGGTGCAAAGCCGAGGGGATGGCAAAGTCACCTAGCCACAAGGACAAGGGGAATGCTACTAGTGCACTAGAGGAGAAGGCTGAAGGCAACACTTCGTATGTAGGTGGACATACGGAGGGGTCTTCCACAACTTCGCACAAGGGAGATGCGAAGAGGTCCGAGGTTTGCTCAAGTGGAGTTGGGCAAGCGAAGAAGACGCGACGAGGGCGTCGCGGGTATGAGTGGGGGAGAATGTCACGGTCCAAAGGTGATAGGACCAATGACCCCCAAAATTGGAAGGAAAATTGGCTTTACAGGTTGTTGAAGCCAATTCTGCATTTGGGCCTGTGTGGCAGCCCAAATGAGGTTCAACGGGCTTGTGCTGCTGGTTGCAGGGAGAAAATGCCAACTGGGGCAGATTGGCCAGCAGACAGGGTGAACGGGCCCGTGGGTGCCAGAGGTGACTGGCACTGTTGGGGAAAACAGGCAGACTTGCGGGCCAGGAGGGCTAGCAAGCGAGGTTCACTAGGGGACTGGGCTAGGC
>NW_025215481.1:1635576-1648076 GCF_001659605.2 Manihot esculenta | reverse complement strand
GCACTCTCTCTGTGCTCTACCAATCCCTACTAGAGCTCCTCATGGCTCTAGGCGGATCAATCTCATAATGTTAAGCCTGGTTTTGCTCATAAACATACAACAATAAAGAAACATACATAAACTGATCATGTGACTCCACAAAGGGATTACAAGTCTTATAAATCAAGCACCATTCTATACACTATACATATACATTATCTCTATACATTTACATGTCCATACTAGCTATTACAAGACTCTGAACTCTTCCTGTACCCTGCTGAGTTCTCTCTGACCTCTGAACCTGCACAACTGAAATTAGGGGAGAGGGATGAGCTACAATAGCCCAGTGAGTAGAATAGGCAAATACAGGTGATAAAACATGCTCTCATGGAATGCAACACATAAGCACATCACCTCGGCCGGACGGATCAAAACTCCCTCTATCTCATCTGGGGTACCTAAGTACCATGTGCCTGGTCCCCGTAGGGCTGTTCCAGGTCTTTGTGTTGTGCCTGGTCCCCGTAGGGCTGTTCCAGGTCTTTCCTCTGAGGGCTAATGAATCCTCACGAAGTCCGTGCCGTCTCACATAAGCAATGTACAAGGAGCAATGCCAAGTACAAGGATAAATGCAATGCATCATCTTTGTGTACACTAATGCACTCACCCTATAGCATATTCATGATGCATGAAGCATGATAAAATATTCAGTTGTCAGATTAAAACATTAAGTTACGTTCCACTCACCTGTAGTTCTCTCTGAACTGACTCTGCAGGTTCTGACTCTGGACTCACTGCTGATGTCCCTGATTCCTCTGGTCCGTTCCTACACAGGTGGACTCAAATGAGGGACTAAACTCACTCAAGAACATCTCTAAGAAACTCCCCAAAACCCCTCTAAACAATCCTCAAACCATCATATAAAACATGCAAAAGAAAGCTGGACAGGGCACTTTCGGCGGCAGGTTCGGCGGCCGAAACCCCTCTCCAGAGACGAAACTCATGCATGTTCGGCGGCACCTTCGGCGGCCGAAGGTCTCGTCCAGAGACGAAACTCACACACTTTCGGCGGCCGAACTCCCTCTTTCGGCGGCCGAAAGTCCCTTTCTAAACCGAAAGCCTAGCTTTCGGGGGCAACCTTTGGCAGCCGAACTGCCTCCACAAAGGGTTCGGCGGCCGAACCTTCCTTCGGCGGCCGAACCTGGTTTTGCCCGAAGGGCAGAACCCTGCTCTGTTTCATGCAAACTTTGCCCAAAAACCTACAAACATGCATAGCAACTACTCCCAACTAGCATATACACATATATATGCACAAAGGGGTCTAAAACTACCCTAAAACCCCAAACAAACATAGCATATAACACTTCAACATGTTTGAACACCACAAATCACCAAAAACCTCACCTAAACCTAAACATGCATACTACCCCTACAAACTTCATAAAACCTTTCAAAATCATCAAAGAAGCTCAGGATCTTCACTTACCTCTTACACAACTTGAGGATGAAGGATCCTAACGTGGAGATATGAAGAAAAGCTCTTCCAAAGCTCCAAGCTTCAAAACTTGCTTCTTTTGCTCAAACCCTTCATAAATCATCAAAACTCTTAAAACTCTTGAAAGATTTGATGAAAATCATGGAAAACATGCAAGTCAACGTGGGGAGAGGCTGAAACTCACCTCTGGCTGCAAGTGGAGGAGAAATAGCCTCCTTCCACCGACCCTTGGCCCTTTTATAGGTGGCTGGCCAGACCACCTTCGGCAGCCGAACGTGAAGCCGCAACCATGCAATGTTCGGCGGCCGAAAGTGCCCTTCGGCGGCCGAACCTTTGCATTTCTCCCTTATTGCTTTGCTTTAAAAACTCAATGCTTCTCACACTTCAAAACATGAAAACAAGTGAAAATACCTTGGAAAACATATGCATTACCCTTCTCGAGGGTTCCGACACCCGAGATTCCACTGGACTACAGGAATTCTGATGCCGGACTCGAGCCGGGTATTACATTCTCCCCTCCTTAAGAACATTCGTCCCCGAATGTCCCTAATACAACATAAACACATAGAAAAGGGGAAAAACTCACCTTAAAACAGATATGGGTATTGCTGGAGCATGGACTCCCGAGTCTCCCACGTGCACTCTTCTAGGTTGTGGTGGTTCCATAAAACTTTCACCATTGGTATCTCCTTGTTTCTCAGCTTTCTGATCTGGGTGTCAAGGATCCGCACTGGCTGCTCTATATAGGTGAGATCACTTAAGATTTCCACCTCAGGTTCATTAAGAACCTTCTCTGGATCTGACACAAACTTCCGCAACATAGAAACATGGAATACCGGGTGAATTCGTTCCATAGAAGCTGGTAAATCTAGCTTATACGATACAGGCCCGATCTTCTGCAATATCTCAAAGGGACCAATGTACCGTGGGGCCAGTTTACCTTTCTTTCCAAACCGAACCACTCCCTTCATCGGAGATACCTTAAGCAATACCATATCCCCCTCCTGAAATTCTATCTGCTTCCTACGGATGTCTGCATAGCTTTTCTGTCTGCTTACAGCTGTTCTGATCCGCTCTCTGATGATAGGCACTAACTTGCTGGTTATCTCAACTAACTCTGGCCCTGCAAGAGTTTTCTCTCCTACCTCTTCCCAGCAAACAGGTGTTCGGCACTTCCTCCCATACAAAGCTTCATAAGGGGCCATCCCTATGCTAGCATGATGGCTGTTGTTGTAGGCAAACTCCACCAAAGGTAGATGCTGCCTCCAAGAACCGCCAAAGTCTAACACACACATTCGCAGCATATCTTCAATGGTCTGGATGGTCCTCTCGGACTGACCGTCTGTCTGTGGATGGAAAGCAGTGCTGAAATCCAACCTTGTGCCCATTTCATTTTGCAGACTCCGCCAAAACCTGGAGGTGAACTGAGGTCCTCGATCTGATACTATCGACACTGGAACTCCATGCAACCTTACTATCTCGTCTACATACACCTGCGCCAACTTGTCCACAGAGTAGTTACTCCTGACTGGAATGAAGTGAGCAGATTTAGTGAGTCTATCCACAATCATCCAAATGGAGTCTAGTCTGTTAGACGTCGCCGGTAAGCCCACTACAAAATCCATCGCGATGTTCTCCCATTTCCATTCTGGAATCGGCAGTGGGTTAAGCATTCCAGCCGGCTTCTGGTGCTCTAGCTTCACCCTTTGACATGTCTCGCAGGCTGACACGAACTGTGCCACTTCTCTCTTCATTGCTGGCCACCAATACACCTTTCTCAGATCTTGATACATCTTGGTGGCTCCCGGGTGAATACTATACCGCGCATTATGAGCTTCCCTCATAATGTCTGCCTTCAAACTGCTATCATCTGGTACACATAACCTCTTACCATGTCGAAGAATCCCCTCACCGTCAAATCTGAACTCTGTACTGTTGCCCGACTGAACAGTCCTGGCAATCTTCACTAACTCGGGGTCTTCGTGCTGTTTCAGAGCCACTTGCTCTAGAAACACTGGTGTCACTCTCATCTGTGCGATCAAAGCACCCGTACCAGATAACTGCAATTGTAACCCTTCTTCTACGAGCTTGTAGAAATCCTTCACCACCGGTCTTCTCTCTACTGCAATGTGGGATAAACTGCCAAGTGACTTTCGGCTTAAGGCATCAGCTACAACATTAGCCTTGCCTGGATGATACTGAATCTTGCAATCGTAATCACTGAGCAATTCTACCCACCGTCTCTGCCTCAAGTTTAACTCTCTCTGACTTAAGATGTGCTGCAGGCTCTTATGATCCGTATAGATCTCACATTTTACCCCATAGAGGTAATGCCTCCACATCTTAAGTGCAAAGATAACAGCTGCCATCTCCAGATCGTGTGTCGGGTAATTCAGCTCGTGCTTCTTCAGCTGTCTAGAAGCATAAGCTATCACTCGGTCATTCTGCATCAACACACAACCTAATCCCACTCGGGATGCATCACAGAACACTGTGAAATCTTCATCACTGATTGGCAGTGCTAACACCGGTGCTGAAGTTAACCGTCTCTTCAACTCTGCAAAACTCTCATCACATTCCTCTGACCACACAAATTTCTGATTCTTTCTGGTCAGTCTGGTCATAGGAGCAGCTATCTTCGAGAAGTCCTGAACAAACCTCCGATAGTAGCCTGCCAAACCCAGAAAACTCTTGATCTCTGTCACTGTAGTGGGTGTAGGCCAGTTGGCTACTGCCTCTACCTTTTTGGGATCTACTGATATACCGTCCTCTGATACAACATGTCCCAAAAAGGAAATGCTCCTTAGCCAGAACTCGCACTTGGAGAACTTGGCATACAAGCCATGCTCTCTCAAGGTTTGCAGCACTATCCGCAGATGCTGGGCATGGTCCTCTGCATTCCTGGAGTACACCAAGATATCATCAATAAAGACGATCACAAAACGATCCAAGTACTCCCTGAAAACCCTGTTCATGAGATCCATGAATGCTGCAGGGGCGTTAGTCAACCCGAACGGCATCACAAGGAACTCATAATGCCCATATCTGGTTCTGAAAGCAGTCTTGGATACATCTCCTTCCCTGATCTTCAACTGATGGTATCCGGATCTCAGATCTATTTTAGAAAAACAACCTGCTCCTGCCAGCTGGTCGAATAGATCATCGATCCTGGGTAAAGGATACTTGTTTTTGATAGTGACTTTGTTCAACTGTCTGTAGTCGACACAAAGTCTAAGAGGTCCATCCTTCTTTCTGACAAATAATACTGGAGCACCCCAGGGTGAGGTACTCGGGCGGATGAAACCCTTAGCTACCAAATCCTGTAACTGCTCTTTCAACTCTCGCAACTCTGCTGGTGCCATCCTGTAGGGAGGAATAGAGATCGGTCTGGCATTGGGCATCAACTCAATCTCGAACTCTATTTCCCTATCCGGTGGTAGCCCTGGAAGCTCTTCAGGAAACAAATCTGAGAAGTCTCTAACAACTGGTACTGAGGATGGTTCCCTAATCTGACTGTCTAGCTCTCTCACATAAGCTAGGAACCCCTGACACCCCTTCCTTAACATTCTACGAGCCTGGAGGGCTGATATCAAACCCCTAGGTGTCCCTCTCCTGTCTCCTCTGAAGACACACTCTGACCCATCCTGGTCTCTGACACTGACTACCTTGTCTCTACAGTTCAGGGTAGCATCATACGTAGATAACCAGTCCATCCCTAGAATGACATCAAAATCTGTCAACTCTAGAACCACCAGGTCAGCTGGAAGGTATCTACCCTCTATGCACACTGGACTGAACCGACAGACTGACTCTGCCAAAGATGGATCACATTTGGGTCCACTGACCCATAGAGGACACTCTAACTCAGACACCATCAGACCCAACCTCTCTGCAGCTCTAGAAGAAATAAAAGAGTGAGAAGCACCGGGGTCCATTAAAGCATACACCTCAGAACACCCAATGAGGAGATTACCTGACACCACCGTGTTCGACGTGTCTGCCTCCTGCTGAGTCAGGGTGAAAACCCGTGCTGGGGCTGACGGACCTGCACCTCGGGAACCCATCCCTGATGAAGAGGCTGCTCCTCTTCCTCTTCCTCTGCCACTGCTTGGTGGTACGGCTGAAGCTACGGGCTGAACTACACTGCCCGTACTCATCTGCTGGGATGGTGCAACCAAAGTCGCCTGAGGACATTCCCGTGCATAATGTCCCTCCTGCCCACATCTATAGCAGGCTGTGGATCCCAACTGACAAGCTCCTCTATGCTGTTTGCCACACCTCTTGCACACTGGAAAATCTGCGCCAAAACTGGAGCCACTACTCATTCCCAGACCCGACTTAAGCCTGTTCCAGAACTTGCCTCTCTTTCCTCTGAATTTCTCCCATCTCCTCTTACTTGCACTTACTGTACCCTGTGAGGAGGAATCTGGTTTACCACCAGAAGACTGTGCCTTGACTACACCTTGACTTATGGCACTGGCCTCCATCTTTCTAGCAGCATCCACAATAGAGTGGAAACTTTCCTTCTCCGCATGAAGAATCAAAGAGAAATACCTGGGATGAAGCCTTGTGGCATATCTCTTTGCCTTCTTCTGATCCGTATCATATGCCTGACCGACATATGGCAACAATTCCAGGAACTTATCTGTATATTCATCAACGCTCATCTCCTCCGTCTGTCGCAATTGCTCAAACTCCACAACCTTTAGTTCCCTGGAACTATCAGGAAAAGCCCATCCAGCAAATTCGTTGGCGAACTCTTCCCATGACATACTCTCAAGTCTCGGGTCCACATAGTTCTTGAACCATTCTCTAGCTTTCTTACACTTTAACGTGAACCCTGCCATCTCAATGGCTCTACCATCATCTGCTCCCAACTCACTTGTTATCATTCTAACTGCACTGAGATACTCAAAGGGATCATCTCCTGTATTGAATTTAGGAGCATCCAACTTTAAGTACTCGGTCATCTTCACCTTACTTCCCCCTGACGAACTGGGTTGCTGTGCTTCCACAACAGGGGCTACTGGTTCAGGAGGTGGTGGTGGAGGAACTGATTCCCTCACTTCAGGCTGTACTGGACTTGGATAAACAGGTGGGGGTGGATACATGTGATATGGTGGATAAAAGGAAGGATAGGGCATATAGGGCATGTAGGGTGGATATGGGGCAAAACTGGAGTAATCCGACGTGCCTCCCATCGGATACTCTGGGCCCTGTGGAAAGGGTGGATAGCCAAACCCCGAGGCCTGCATGCCTCCCTGGGACTCCCCCATACCTTCTTCTGACCTTCCTATACCCATGCTTGCATCTCTACTCTGATCCTCTTCCATCACACCTCTTTCTTCTACTGACCTTCCCCCTCTGCTTACTCCTCTCCTACTCTCGTCAGAAGACCTTCTAGGGTCTCGTGACGTTCCTTCCCTGCTTGACCTGTGAGAACTTGCCCTTGGCAAGGCAGGTGGACGAGCAGCTGTACCCTCACTTACGGGTGGGACTCCAGTCAATCTCGCGGATCGACGAGTTCCTCGCATCTTCACTCTCTGGAAAACAACAAATCATAAGCAACACATCAAAAACATGCACATGCATAACTCATGGCATTGCACATCAGCATATAGACAGGACTGACATCCTAGCCTAGTGGACATGTTTTCCTATGGTGCTTGACCTGCTAAACCTCTCTATGAGCCCAACTCTCTCTATAGGTCCGACCATATGAACCTAGGGCTCTGATACCAATCTGTAACAGCCCGGAAACCGAACTGCCACCGGCACTAGGATCCAGATCGACTTAAGGTCGCCGGGACCCGTAGTAAGCCTGCTATCCTGTCTGTATACCTGTGAAATCCCATACATGATCATACATTTGCTGTAAAAACATAAAACTTTTCTTCATTCCAAGGCTTAACCTGTGCATGCACTCTCTCTGTGCTCTACCAATCCCTACTAGAGCTCCTCATGGCTCTAGGCGGATCAATCTCATAATGTTAAGCCTGGTTTTGCTCATAAACATACAACAATAAAGAAACATACATAAACTGATCATGTGACTCCACAAAGGGATTACAAGTCTTATAAATCAAGCACCATTCTATACACTATACATATACATTATCTCTATACATTTACATGTCCATACTAGCTATTACAAGACTCTGAACTCTTCCTGTACCCTGCTGAGTTCTCTCTGACCTCTGAACCTGCACAACTGAAATTAGGGGAGAGGGATGAGCTACAATAGCCCAGTGAGTAGAATAGGCAAATACAGGTGATAAAACATGCTCTCATGGAATGCAACACATAAGCACATCACCTCGGCCGGACGGATCAAAACTCCCTCTATCTCATCTGGGGTACCTAAGTACCATGTGCCTGGTCCCCGTAGGGCTGTTCCAGGTCTTTGTGTTGTGCCTGGTCCCCGTAGGGCTGTTCCAGGTCTTTCCTCTGAGGGCTAATGAATCCTCACGAAGTCCGTGCCGTCTCACATAAGCAATGTACAAGGAGCAATGCCAAGTACAAGGATAAATGCAATGCATCATCTTTGTGTACACTAATGCACTCACCCTATAGCATATTCATGATGCATGAAGCATGATAAAATATTCAGTTGTCAGATTAAAACATTAAGTTACGTTCCACTCACCTGTAGTTCTCTCTGAACTGACTCTGCAGGTTCTGACTCTGGACTCACTGCTGATGTCCCTGATTCCTCTGGTCCGTTCCTACACAGGTGGACTCAAATGAGGGACTAAACTCACTCAAGAACATCTCTAAGAAACTCCCCAAAACCCCTCTAAACAATCCTCAAACCATCATATAAAACATGCAAAAGAAAGCTGGACAGGGCACTTTCGGCGGCAGGTTCTGTAATACCCGGCTAGTTCAGACATCGGAGTTCCTACCGTCCGGTGGAATTTTGAATGTCAGAGTTTCCCTGAAGGGTAGAGTGAAGGTTTTCTAAAATGTTTTGATATGTTTTAAGTTTTTGATTTGAAAAGGAAATGAGTTTTTAAGAGAAAAGGCTAAGGAAGATTTTCCCACTTTCGGCCCCCTAAAGTTAAAGTTCGGCTGCCGAAAGTACCCCACGTTCGGCCCCCTAAACTTAAGGTTCGGCCCCCTAAAGTGGTGAGGTGTTGCATGGAGCTTTGGCCACCCAACGTGAAGCGGTGGTGCACTTTTAAAGGTGCTTTTGGCCGACTAAGGAGGTGCTTAGGCTCTCCTTTGGTTCAGGAACTTGCTCATGCTTTCTCTCAATGATCTTCCATAGTTTTACATCAAATCTTTCAAAGAAAAGTAGGTTTTAAGTGAGTTAAAGGGAGTTTTGAGAAGTTGTGGAGTTTAGGAGCTTGTGAAGCTTGAATCTCCATCTCTTCAAGTTAGGAGTCACGCCAGCCTTTGTTCTTCAATAGGTAAGTGTGAATCCTTGGTTTTAATTATGTTTTAAATGAGTTTGATGAGGGGAAAGGGGAGTTGTGCATGTGTATGCATGAGTTGTGCATATTAGGGTGTATGGATCCTATGCTTTGTTTGTGGTTGTTGTGTGTTATTTGTTGGAGTTTTAATGTGTTTAAGACTCCTATATGCATGATTAAGTGTTTAGAGTATGTTTGGAGAGGTTGGATGCATGTTTGGAGGGTTGAAGTTCGGATGGCAGGCGTTCTTGTGCACGAAACTGAGTTCTGGATGAACCCAGGTTCGGCCCCCGAAAGTCCAAGTTAGGCCGCCGAACATGCCTGACTTTCGTCTCTGGAGGAAACATTCGGCCGCCGAAGGTGCTGCCGAAGGTGCCCTGTCCAGCTTTCCTTTGCTTGTTTTGCATGCATGTTTTGAGGTGTTTTAAGGGGTCTTAAGGGGAGATGTTTAGAGGTATGTTAGAGTATGTTGGTCCCTCACTTGAGTCCATCTGTGTAGGCACAGAACAGAGGAACCAGAGAGAGCAGCAGTGAGTGTTGCTTCAGAGTTTGCAGAGTTAGCCCAGGGTTAGCCAAGCATTGGCTAGAGGTGAGTAGAACTAAACTTAATCTTTTATTAAAGAAACATAATGCTTTAGCATAGTTCATGCATCATGAATGCTATGATATATATTAGGGTGATTGCATTAGAATCACGAATGTGAAGCATTGCATATTATGTGATCAGAGATTAGGTGGACCCAGGCGACTCCAATAGCCTAAGCTTCGGCTCCTGTCATTGTGTCAGGTCAGTTGGGCAATTACTTGTTGGAATGCCCTGTGTAGCTCCTTTGGGGGGCCAGTGTTGACAGAGGGTATTTTTGGGGTCATGTCTACCTTAGTGGGGATTGGACCAAGGCGACTTCAATAGCCCGTCGAGGGAGTTTTGGGGTCATGTCTAATCCAAGATATATTGAGATGCTTGTGTTGTGATGCATTTTCATATATAGTGCGTATGAATGAACTGTTTTCAATGTTTCTACTCACTGGGCTTTAGAAGCTCATCCCTTTCCCTTAATCCCAGTTTTGCAGGTACAGGGTTAGCTGGGAAGTCAGAAGCATCAGAGTGTTGGCTTCAGTATGTTTGTGTATAGCATAGTGTGGACATGATGTATGTAAAAGGATATATGTAAAGTGATGTAATAGTTAGTCAGTTAAGGTATAAATGTATTAGAATGTGCTTTTGCCTATTGTCTATAGTATGTTTCATCCCTTGTATATGCATGTATCCTGTTTTCAGTTTAATGATGAGCAATGAGTCAAACCAGGCTTAATAACATGTTGTGTTTCGAAAACCCAGTGAATTATAACTGTGAGGGAAGACAGGGATTACTTCCTTTGACCCAAGACCAGTGCAATAGGAAAGACCAGGTTTGATTCCTGTGATCCACAGAGTAGACCACTAGAGAAGACCAGGTTTGATTCCTGTGACTCTATGGTAACCAAGTTAACTTATGATATGCTGACCCTTACAGAGTGGGTTCTATGCTGCAGAGCGCATAGGGTATGGAGGTTACTTGGTAAAGCATCACTGGTGTATTATAGATAGCCAGAGGGCTAGTTCAGATTAGTATATCTGAGCATTTGGTTCATATGGTTGGACCTATAGGACAGTGTTTTAAAGGTTAAGTCTGGTAGTTTTAAAGACAAGTTTTAAAAAGTAATAGTCCAGTCGGATCATGTATGGGATTTTAACAGGTACACAGAGTTCATAGCAGGCTTACTACGGGTCCCGGCGGCCTTAAGCCGATCTGGATCCTAGTGCCGAGCAGTTTGGGCCGTTACAAAGAGGGTACCGGTTTTCGGGCTGTTACAGTTGGTATCAAAGCAGAGGTTCCTCAGTAGTACGATGTTTTACATCGGAAAGAGGTTGGTCTAGAGGTCATAGTAAGGCAAAACACAATAAGTAAAATCATGTCCACTAAGATAGGAAGTTGTTTTGCATGCTGATGTGGAATACTCATGCTTATTAATGTTATGCTATGTAATGCATGTATATATTGTAAATTCATGTGTTTTCATATGAACATGTGTGCTAATGTTTGTTTCTTGATGTGTTGTTATTCAGGAGAACTAGGATGAGTGGAGCTAGTTATTCTGTGGAATCAGACCCATCTGAAGGATCTTTTGAGGAAAACAGGGAAAGAATGGATGTAAGGAGAGAGATAGAATTAGATGTGCAAAGAAAGGATATACGAGTGCAAGTGAATATGGACGAAGAGTCTGTAGATGATACCCAGAATAAGGATGCCAGGATCTCTAGTTCAGGAGAAGTTGACCCCTCTATTTTGAGTACAGCTGCTAAAAGGGGGAAAAAGAAAGTCAGAGGCCTTAAAGGGTCAAAGAAGAGGGAGTTTTGGAATAAGTTAAAGTCAGGGTTGGGTTCGAGTTCTAATAGGGATAGCTTTAGATGTGAGAGGTGTGGAAGGCTGCATAAGGGAGTTTGTCTTGCAGGGACAACAGCATGTTTTAGGTGTGGTCAGGAGGGACATGTAGTTCGTGAGTGTCGTACTGCACCTTGGATAGCTCAGTCTCAGCGGACATTTTTAAGTAGAGTTGTTCAACAGGAGGCAGCCACATCAGACCCAGTAGTGCCAGGTATGTTCATTTTGTTATGAATGTTCTGATGTGTTTTGAGGATTCTGATAGGATGTCTTTTGTTGTAATCGAAGTAAAAGATAAATAGATAGAATTTCAAAGAAGAGTTAAAGAGAGAGTTATTATGAGATGTTAGGATCTCAGGTTTTCATAAACCTAGGCATAGTGAGAATTGATTTCTCAAGAAGAATAAGAGTAAATAAGGCAGAAAATAGAACAAGAAGTAAAAAGAGTAACAGTAAGTATGAATAAGTAGAAGGATAAGATGGGTCAGAGTAAGAGGAAAAGAAAAGGAAGGTAAGTTCATAAAGAGACTAGAGTTAGTCTGGGATTAGATGGTGGTGAGGCTGAGGAAGAAGGGAGAGCCTTTTCTTCAGTAAATTCCCGAGGGAAGTTCCATTAGCTTTAGCTTGGATCTGCACCCTGACTCAGTAGGAGGCAAACACATCATACATGGTGACGTCAGATGCGTTCACTTGAAGTGTTCAGATGTGTATGCTGTTTGTTTTGGACCCAGTGTTTCACTTTCCTTGTTGTTTATGAGCCATTGATAGAGTGGATTTGATGACTTCTGGGCTTAGAGTGTTTTTCTCAGGGTCAGTAGACCTGAATATGATCCATCTGATGCAGAGTCAGTCAGTTTAGTTCAGAGTTTATACAGAGTAGGCGATGCGATCCAGCTGACCTTATGGTTCTAGGGGTGACTGATGATGTCAACCTAGGGCGGATTGGCTAGCTACTCATAGTACTACCTGTGTCCGCAGAGACAAGGTAGGAGAGTTTAGAGCTCAGGATGGATCAATAGTTAGTCCTTAAAAGGACAGAGTATAGAGGAAATAGAGTACAGTATAGATGCCTAGAAGTTGATATCAGTCCCGCAGGCTCATCGTTATACAGGAAAAGTTTGTCAGAGGGTTCTAACTCTTGTGAGCAAGTTTGTCAGGACAGGGAATCAGCCTCAGTACCCTTACTAG
>NW_025215481.1:1610435-1630435 GCF_001659605.2 Manihot esculenta | reverse complement strand
AAAGGCATATGTAATAGTATAGAATAGTGGACATGATAATGATGTACAGTACAGAGTTTATGTAATGTATAGAAAAAGCAAGTTATATAGAGTATTAGAGTATTGTGCTTGGCCCTAGTGTATGTTTATCCCTTTGTACATGATCCTTTTATGATTGAGATAATGTATGATGAGCTAGGCTTGGTGCATGGTAGTATTTCTATCTCTGTAGTTACTGTATGGTACCATAGCAGGTATCACTCTTCGAGTGCATACAGACAGAGCATGCATAGTCCAGGCTTAGTTGATGAGAAAAGTTTCAAGAAAAGAAAAGATAGTCAAGCAAAGAAAGAAAAAAGAAAATAATAGAGAAGAGTAAGTAACAGTTTTAAGTTTAAGTGTGATCATGTATGGGATTTATCAGGTACACAGAGTTTACAGGTGGCTTACTACGGGTCCCGGCGGCCTTAAGCCGATCTGGATCCTAGTGCCGGTGATGGTCCGGTAAGCGGGCTGTTACAGATTGGTATCAAAGCATAGGGCCTCTAGAGTACGGTGTGCTGAGCTAAGATGCTCAGGGATTAGAGATATCTCACATCGGAAAGAGGTTGTTTTAGAGGGCAAGCACAATAGGAAGATCATGTCCACTAGGATAGGATGTTGAGTCCTGTCTTGATGCTGTGTAATGCCATGATGTTATACATGTGCATTTAATGCTTGCTATGATATGCTATGCTATGAGTTGAGGGTTCATGTTTTTACATGGATCATATGCTAAAGTGTATGTTATGTTTTCAGAAGCGAAAATGAGAGGAACCCGTCGATCAGCTAGATTGACTGGAGCTCCGCCCGAGAATGAGGGTATGGAAGGGCGTCCCCCTGCTTTGCCAAGAGCTATGTCCCAAAGGGCAGGCAGAGAAAGAGCATCAAGAGACCCTAGAAGGTCTTTTGATGAAAGCAGGAGGGAGACAGAACAGAGAAGAAGATCGAGTGATACAAGGGAAGAGATGGATGTGGATCCAAGAAGGGATGGAGGGTTAGGTGTTGGCACTACAGAGGAGGATGTGGGATCATCACAGGGAGGCGGTCAGGCCTCGGGGTATGGTTATCCACCCCACTATCAGCCCTACCCACAGGGCCCAGGATATTCGATGGGAGGTACATCGGATTATCCTAGTTTTCACCCATATCCCACATATATGCCTTATCCACCGTATTACCCCCCATATCCACCATATCCCATGTATCCACCCTCGCCTTTTTACCCCAGTCCAGCATACTCTACACCAGAAAGTTCTGCACCTCCCCCACCACCACCAGTGGTACAACCAGAAGCCCCAGTTATCCAAACACCTCAACCTGGCCCATCTGTGAGGAGCAAGGTAAAGATGACTGATTACCTAAAGTTAGATGCTCCTAAGTACCAATCAGGAGATGATCCGTTTGAGTACATTAAAGCAGTCAAGATGATAGCAGATGAGCTAGGGGCAGATGATACCAGAGCCATTCAGATGGCAGGGTTCACTTTAAAATGTAAGAAGGCGAAGGAATGGTTTGGCGTCTATGTGGACCCTAGGTTGGATAACATGTCTTGGGAGGAGTTTGCTAATGAGTTTGCCGGATGGGCATTTCCAGATAGTTCGAAAGAGCTAAAGCTGATAGAGTTTGAGCAGCTCAAGCAGACAGAGGAGATGAGTATTGATGAGTTTACTGACAGGTTTATTGAGTTGCTGCGGTATGCAGGACAGGCCTATGATACGGAACAGAAAAAGGCCAGGAGGTATGCTATGAAACTGCATTCCAGGTATTCCTCTTTGATCCATGCAGCCGAGAGGGAGAGTTTCCACACCGTGGTGGATTTAGCACGGAGAATGGAGGCTAGTGCCATTATACAGGGTACAGTGAAACAGCAGCCGGCACAGTCCTCTGGTTCTAAGACCCCAGGTAGGGGCAAGTTAGATCCCTCTTCACAGGGTGCAGCAACTTCCAGTGGTAAGAAGTGGAGTGGTTCCACTCAGAAGTCGAGGAAGAATAAGTTCTGGAATAAGATTAAAGCAGGTCTGGGATTAGGCAGTGGCATGAGTTCAGGCTCAGAGGTTCCAGTGTGTAGTAGGTGCGGTAAAGCGCACAGAGGAGTTTGTCGCTTTGGGATTACAGGATGTTACAGGTGCGGCCAGGAGGGACACATGGCTCGTGAGTGCCCTCAGGCAGCTTTCACGGCACCATCCCAGCAGACAGCTCCAGCTAGCATGCCACAGCCACCAGTTTCAGTTATGACGCAGGGCAGAGGCAGAGGGAGAGGGTCAGCCTCTTCATCTGCAGGTCCCAGAGGTGGAGGTCCGTCAGCTCCGGCGCGGATTTTCACGATGACACAGCAGGAGGCAAACACTTCTAACACCGTGGTGTCAGGTAACCTTCTCATTGGGTGTTCTGAGGTGTATGCTTTGTTAGACCCTGGTGCGTCACATTCCTTTGTTGCTCCTAGAGCCATAGAGAGAGTGGGTTTGATGACGTCTGGGTTAGAGTGTCCCCTATGGGTCAGTGGCCCTAAGTGTGATCCATCGTTGGCAGAGACAGTCTGTCGACATAGTCCAGTGTTTATAGATGGTAGATGCCTTCCAGCTGACCTTGTGGTTCTAGAGTTGACAGATTTTGACGTCATTCTAGGGATGGATTGGCTATCTGCATATGGTGCTACCTTGGACTGTAGAGACAAGGTAGTTAAGTTCAGAGATGAGGATGGATCTGAGTTTGTCTTCAGAGGAGACAGGAGGGGCACGCCTAGAGGTCTGATATCAGCCCTACAGGCTCGTAGGTTGCTCCGGAGGGGATGTCAGGGGTATCTAGCTCATGTGAGAGAGCTAGACAGTCAGGTTAGGGACCCCAGATCAGTGCCCGTAGTCAGAGAGTTCCCAGATGTGTTTCCAGATGAGCTTCCAGGACTACCACCTGATAGGGAAATAGAGTTCGAGATTGAGTTAGTGCCTGGTACCAGACCGATCTCTATTCCTCCCTACAGGATGGCACCAGCAGAGCTAAAAGAGTTGAAAGAGCAGCTACAGGAGTTGGTAGACAAGGGTTTCATCCGTCCAAGTACCTCACCCTGGGGTGCTCCAGTGTTGTTTGTCAAGAAAAAGGATGGATCCCTTAGACTTTGTATCGACTACAGGCAGTTGAACAAAGTCACTACCAAGAATAAGTATCCTCTACCCAGGATCGATGATCTATTCGACCAGCTAGCAGGAGCAGGTTGTTTTTCTAAGATAGATCTGAGATCGGGCTATCATCAGCTGAGAATCAGGGAAGAGGATGTACCTAAGACAGCTTTCAGGACCAGATATGGGCATTATGAGTTCTTAGTGATGCCGTTCGGGTTGACTAACGCCCCTGCAGCATTTATGGATCTCATGAACAGAGTTTTCAGAGAGTACCTGGATCACTTTGTTATTGTCTTTATAGATGATATCTTGGTGTATTCCAGGAATGCAGAGGAGCATGCCCATCATCTGAGGATAGTCCTGCAGACCTTGAGAGAGCATGGTTTATATGCCAAGTTCTCCAAGTGTGAGTTCTGGCTAAGGAGCATTTCATTCTTGGGGCATGTAGTGTCAGATCAAGGTATAGCAGTGGACCCCAAGAAGATAGAAGCTGTAGCCAATTGGCCTAGACCCACCACAGTGACAGAGGTCAAGAGTTTCTTGGGTCTGGCAGGCTACTACAGGAGGTTCGTTCAGGACTTCTCCAAGATAGCGGCTCCTATGACCAGGTTAACCAGAAAGAACCAAAGATTCACATGGTCTGACCAATGTGAAGAGAGTTTCGAAGAGCTAAAGAGAAGATTAACTTCAGCACCGGTGTTAGCTCTGCCTACTAGTGATGAGGACTTCACAGTGTTCTGTGATGCATCCCGAGTGGGATTAGGTTGTGTGTTAATGCAGAATGACAGAGTAATCGCTTATGCTTCTAGACAGCTGAAGAAGCACGAGCTGAACTATCCGACACACGATCTTGAGATGGCAGCTGTTATCTTTGCACTCAAGATGTGGAGGCATTACCTCTATGGGGTGAAATGTGAGATCTTTACAGATCATAAGAGCCTACAGCACATCCTGAGTCAGAGAGAGTTAAACTTGAGGCAGAGACGGTGGGTGGAATTGCTTAGTGATTATGATTGCAGGATCCAGTATCATCCGGGAAAGGCAAATGTTGTAGCCGATGCCTTAAGCCGGAAATCACTAGGCAGTTTAGCTCACATTACAGCAGAGAGGAGGCCGGTGGTGAAGGACTTCTACAGGTTAGTTGAGGAAGGGCTACAGCTAGAGGTAACTGGTACAGGTGCTTTGATTGCACAGATGAAAGTTACACCCGTGTTTCTGGAGCAGGTGGCTCAGAAACAACATGAGGATCCAGAGTTGGTCAAGATTGCCAGGACTGTTCAGTCAGGCAAGAGCGAAGAGTTCAGATTCGACGACCAAGGGATTCTCCGCTACGGGCATAGACTATGTGTACCAGACGATATTAGTTTGAAAGGAGACATTATGAGAGAAGCTCATAATGCGAGATATAGCATTCACCCTGGAGCCACCAAGATGTATCAAGATCTGAAGAAAGTTTATTGGTGGCCAGCAATGAAGAGAGAAGTGGCACAGTTTGTGTCAGCCTGCGAGATATGTCAAAGGGTGAAGCTAGAACACCAGAAGCCGGCTGGAATGCTTAACCCACTGCCGATTCCAGAATGGAAATGGGAGAACATAGCCATGGATTTTGTAGTGGGCTTACCGGCGACGTCCAACAGACTAGACTCCATATGGGTGATTGTGGATAGACTGACGAAATCTGCTCACTTCATTCCTGTCAGGAGTGGCTACTCTGTGGACAAGCTAGCGCAGGTGTATCTTGAGGAAGTTGTGAGGTTGCATGGGGCTCCTGTTTCTATAGTGTCTGACAGAGGACCCCAGTTTACCTCCAGGTTTTGGCGAAGTCTGCAAGAGGCTATGGGCACAAGATTAGATTTCAGCACTGCTTTCCATCCACAGACTGACGGACAGTCAGAGAGGACCATCCAGACCATAGAAGACATGCTCAGAATGTGTGTGCTAGATTTTGGCGGTTCTTGGAGGCAGCATCTACCCTTAGTGGAGTTTGCCTACAACAATAGCCATCATGCTAGCATAGGGATGGCCCCATATGAAGCTCTGTATGGGAGGAAGTGCAGGTCACCAGTTTGTTGGGAAGAAGTTGGAGAAAGGTCCCTAGCAGGGCCTGAGTTAGTAGAGATCACGAACAGGGTGGTGCCCATTATCAGAGAGAGGCTCAAGACTGCTGTTAGTCGGCAGAAGAGCTATGCAGACGTTCGCAGAAAGCACATAGAGTTTGAGGAGGGGGATCTGGTCTTATTAAAGGTGTCTCCAATAAAAGGGGTGGTTCGTTTTGGGAGGAAAGGTAAGTTGGCTCCGCGGTACATTGGACCTTTTGAGATTGTGCAGAAGGTCGGAAATGTGTCGTATAAGCTTGATTTGCCTATGTCTATGGAAGAATCCATCCAGTCTTCCATGTTTCGATGCTAAGGAAGTTTGTGTCAGATCCGAGTAAGGTTCTTAGCGAACCAGATGTGGAGATCCTAGGTGATCTCACGTATGTAGAACAACCAGTGCGGATCATTGACACCCAGATCAGAAAACTAAGGAACAAGGAGATCCCGATGGTGAAAGTCCTCTGGAACCACCATAATATAGAAGAGTGCACCTGGGAGACAAGGGAGTCTATGCTCCAACAGTACCCCCATCTCTTTTGAGGTTAGTTCTAGATTCTTTTGTTCTTTATGTGCTTTATGTTATGTTTTGAGTATGTTTGAGTTAGAGAGGAACATTCGGGGACGAATGTTCTTAAGGGGGGGAGAATGTAATACCCGGCTAGACCCCGGTATCGGAATTCCTACGTTCCGGCGGATTTTCCGTTGGAAGTCGGGATTCGAGGATGTCGGAGCTTGCCCTAAGGGTATAAGAAAGGTTTTTAAGATGGTTTTTAAGTGTTTTTATCATGTTTGCATGGTGAGTTTTTGAAATGAAAAGGCCAAGGGGACAAAAGCCAGGTTCGGCCGCCGAAGGTGAAGTTCGGCCGCCGAAAGTTGCATGGTTTTGCATGCACGTTAGGCCGCCGAAGGAAGAGTCGGTTGGCCACCACAAAAGCCCCTTTGCCCGAGACTTGAGTGTTAAACACTCTGTTTTTGGGTCAAAGGTAGGTTCAAGCTCTCCTTGGTGTGTTTCTCATGTTTTCCTCAAATCTTGCATGTTTTAACATGTTTTTAGCTTTGTTTTAGAGATTTGAGCAAAAGGAAGCAAAGTTGAGCAACTTGGAGACTTTGAGTAGTTTTCCACCACATCTCCAAGTTTGGACCAGCAATCCTCTCGTTCTTCAAGAGGTAAGCATGGATCCTCACCTCCCCTTATGTTTAAAGTAAGTTTTGAGAGTTTTATGGGTTAGTTGTTGGTGGAGCTTTGAGTTGAGCATATGTTGAGCATATGCTATTTGATGTTGTTTTAGGGGTTTGAGTTAGTTTATAGACCCCTATATGCATGAGATATGTTATGTGCTAGTTGAGAAGTGTTGGTATGCATGTTATGGGTGTTTTATAGGTTTTTGGAGGCTGGAACCCTGAGTTGGGTCGGGATTCTGCCTTTCTGGAGAATCCAGGTTCGGCCGCCGAAGCAAGGTTCGGCCGCCGAACCCCTTGTGGAGGCAGTTTCGGCTGCCAAACCTTGCCCCCGAAAGCTAGGCTTTTGGGTGAGAAAGAGACTTTCGGCCGCCGAAAGAGGGAGTTCGGCCGCCGAAAGTGCATGAGTTTCGTCTCTGGACGAGGCTTTCGGCCGCCGAAGGTGCCGCCGAACATGCATGAGTTTCGTCTCTGGAGGGAGGTTTCGGCCGCCGAACCAGCCGCCGAAAGTGCCCTGACCAGCCTTCCTTTGCCCATTTTGTCATGCATGCTTATGATGTTTTAGAGGGGTTTTGGGGAGATATGAAGAGTTATGTTTAAGTAAGTTTGGTCCTCATTTGAGTCCACCTGTGTAGGTACGGACCCGAGAGACCAAGGAGGCCCACAGAGTTAGAGTTACAGCGACTGCTCAGCAGTTGACAGAGGTGAGTGGAACAGAACTTTGTTTTAAGTTAATGAATGTTTTAGCATGATTCATGCATCATTACTGCCATGTTTATGTAGGATGCTTTGCATTAGTATTCACCAAGTTGAGGCATTGCATTATTATTTGTTTATGTGGATTGGACCGAGGCGACTCCAATAGCCCATAAGTCTGTCATTCTTGTATGTCCTGTGTGAGCTCCTTTGGGGCCGGGCATTTACCTTGGATGAGTCCTGTGAGAGCCCTTATAGGGTCGGGCACCATGAGTAGTTAGTGAAAGACCTGTGTGAGCTCCTTTGGGGGCCGGGCACCGACAGAGGGAGTTTTGGGGTCATGTCCAATCTGAGATGTGAAATGTTTGTGCAGTGATGCATTTCATTATAGCATAGTTTAAATGTTTTTATGGTTTCCGTTCACTGGGCTTTAGTAGCTCATCCCTCTCCCTAACCCCATTTTTCAGGGCCTCAGAGAAGAGAAAGAGAAAGAGAAAGCAAGGGTAAAGGCATATGTAATAGTATAGAATAGTGGACATGATAATGATGTACAGTACAGAGTTTATGTAATGTATAGAAAAAGCAAGTTATATAGAGTATTAGAGTATTGTGCTTGGCCCTAGTGTATGTTTATCCCTTTGTACATGATCCTTTTATGATTGAGATAATGTATGATGAGCTAGGCTTGGTGCATGGTAGTATTTCTATCTCTGTAGTTACTGTATGGTACCATAGCAGGTATCACTCTTCGAGTGCATACAGACAGAGCATGCATAGTCCAGGCTTAGTTGATGAGAAAAGTTTCAAGAAAAGAAAAGATAGTCAAGCAAAGAAAGAAAAAAGAAAATAATAGAGAAGAGTAAGTAACAGTTTTAAGTTTAAGTGTGATCATGTATGGGATTTATCAGGTACACAGAGTTTACAGGTGGCTTACTACGGGTCCCGGCGGCCTTAAGCCGATCTGGATCCTAGTGCCGGTGATGGTCCGGTAAGCGGGCTGTTACAGATTGGTATCAAAGCATAGGGCCTCTAGAGTACGGTGTGCTGAGCTAAGATGCTCAGGGATTAGAGATATCTCACATCGGAAAGAGGTTGTTTTAGAGGGCAAGCACAATAGGAAGATCATGTCCACTAGGATAGGATGTTGAGTCCTGTCTTGATGCTGTGTAATGCCATGATGTTATACATGTGCATTTAATGCTTGCTATGATATGCTATGCTATGAGTTGAGGGTTCATGTTTTTACATGGATCATATGCTAAAGTGTATGTTATGTTTTCAGAAGCGAAAATGAGAGGAACCCGTCGATCAGCTAGATTGACTGGAGCTCCGCCCGAGAATGAGGGTATGGAAGGGCGTCCCCCTGCTTTGCCAAGAGCTATGTCCCAAAGGGCAGGCAGAGAAAGAGCATCAAGAGACCCTAGAAGGTCTTTTGATGAAAGCAGGAGGGAGACAGAACAGAGAAGAAGATCGAGTGATACAAGGGAAGAGATGGATGTGGATCCAAGAAGGGATGGAGGGTTAGGTGTTGGCACTACAGAGGAGGATGTGGGATCATCACAGGGAGGCGGTCAGGCCTCGGGGTATGGTTATCCACCCCACTATCAGCCCTACCCACAGGGCCCAGGATATTCGATGGGAGGTACATCGGATTATCCTAGTTTTCACCCATATCCCACATATATGCCTTATCCACCGTATTACCCCCCATATCCACCATATCCCATGTATCCACCCTCGCCTTTTTACCCCAGTCCAGCATACTCTACACCAGAAAGTTCTGCACCTCCCCCACCACCACCAGTGGTACAACCAGAAGCCCCAGTTATCCAAACACCTCAACCTGGCCCATCTGTGAGGAGCAAGGTAAAGATGACTGATTACCTAAAGTTAGATGCTCCTAAGTACCAATCAGGAGATGATCCGTTTGAGTACATTAAAGCAGTCAAGATGATAGCAGATGAGCTAGGGGCAGATGATACCAGAGCCATTCAGATGGCAGGGTTCACTTTAAAATGTAAGAAGGCGAAGGAATGGTTTGGCGTCTATGTGGACCCTAGGTTGGATAACATGTCTTGGGAGGAGTTTGCTAATGAGTTTGCCGGATGGGCATTTCCAGATAGTTCGAAAGAGCTAAAGCTGATAGAGTTTGAGCAGCTCAAGCAGACAGAGGAGATGAGTATTGATGAGTTTACTGACAGGTTTATTGAGTTGCTGCGGTATGCAGGACAGGCCTATGATACGGAACAGAAAAAGGCCAGGAGGTATGCTATGAAACTGCATTCCAGGTATTCCTCTTTGATCCATGCAGCCGAGAGGGAGAGTTTCCACACCGTGGTGGATTTAGCACGGAGAATGGAGGCTAGTGCCATTATACAGGGTACAGTGAAACAGCAGCCGGCACAGTCCTCTGGTTCTAAGACCCCAGGTAGGGGCAAGTTAGATCCCTCTTCACAGGGTGCAGCAACTTCCAGTGGTAAGAAGTGGAGTGGTTCCACTCAGAAGTCGAGGAAGAATAAGTTCTGGAATAAGATTAAAGCAGGTCTGGGATTAGGCAGTGGCATGAGTTCAGGCTCAGAGGTTCCAGTGTGTAGTAGGTGCGGTAAAGCGCACAGAGGAGTTTGTCGCTTTGGGATTACAGGATGTTACAGGTGCGGCCAGGAGGGACACATGGCTCGTGAGTGCCCTCAGGCAGCTTTCACGGCACCATCCCAGCAGACAGCTCCAGCTAGCATGCCACAGCCACCAGTTTCAGTTATGACGCAGGGCAGAGGCAGAGGGAGAGGGTCAGCCTCTTCATCTGCAGGTCCCAGAGGTGGAGGTCCGTCAGCTCCGGCGCGGATTTTCACGATGACACAGCAGGAGGCAAACACTTCTAACACCGTGGTGTCAGGTAACCTTCTCATTGGGTGTTCTGAGGTGTATGCTTTGTTAGACCCTGGTGCGTCACATTCCTTTGTTGCTCCTAGAGCCATAGAGAGAGTGGGTTTGATGACGTCTGGGTTAGAGTGTCCCCTATGGGTCAGTGGCCCTAAGTGTGATCCATCGTTGGCAGAGACAGTCTGTCGACATAGTCCAGTGTTTATAGATGGTAGATGCCTTCCAGCTGACCTTGTGGTTCTAGAGTTGACAGATTTTGACGTCATTCTAGGGATGGATTGGCTATCTGCATATGGTGCTACCTTGGACTGTAGAGACAAGGTAGTTAAGTTCAGAGATGAGGATGGATCTGAGTTTGTCTTCAGAGGAGACAGGAGGGGCACGCCTAGAGGTCTGATATCAGCCCTACAGGCTCGTAGGTTGCTCCGGAGGGGATGTCAGGGGTATCTAGCTCATGTGAGAGAGCTAGACAGTCAGGTTAGGGACCCCAGATCAGTGCCCGTAGTCAGAGAGTTCCCAGATGTGTTTCCAGATGAGCTTCCAGGACTACCACCTGATAGGGAAATAGAGTTCGAGATTGAGTTAGTGCCTGGTACCAGACCGATCTCTATTCCTCCCTACAGGATGGCACCAGCAGAGCTAAAAGAGTTGAAAGAGCAGCTACAGGAGTTGGTAGACAAGGGTTTCATCCGTCCAAGTACCTCACCCTGGGGTGCTCCAGTGTTGTTTGTCAAGAAAAAGGATGGATCCCTTAGACTTTGTATCGACTACAGGCAGTTGAACAAAGTCACTACCAAGAATAAGTATCCTCTACCCAGGATCGATGATCTATTCGACCAGCTAGCAGGAGCAGGTTGTTTTTCTAAGATAGATCTGAGATCGGGCTATCATCAGCTGAGAATCAGGGAAGAGGATGTACCTAAGACAGCTTTCAGGACCAGATATGGGCATTATGAGTTCTTAGTGATGCCGTTCGGGTTGACTAACGCCCCTGCAGCATTTATGGATCTCATGAACAGAGTTTTCAGAGAGTACCTGGATCACTTTGTTATTGTCTTTATAGATGATATCTTGGTGTATTCCAGGAATGCAGAGGAGCATGCCCATCATCTGAGGATAGTCCTGCAGACCTTGAGAGAGCATGGTTTATATGCCAAGTTCTCCAAGTGTGAGTTCTGGCTAAGGAGCATTTCATTCTTGGGGCATGTAGTGTCAGATCAAGGTATAGCAGTGGACCCCAAGAAGATAGAAGCTGTAGCCAATTGGCCTAGACCCACCACAGTGACAGAGGTCAAGAGTTTCTTGGGTCTGGCAGGCTACTACAGGAGGTTCGTTCAGGACTTCTCCAAGATAGCGGCTCCTATGACCAGGTTAACCAGAAAGAACCAAAGATTCACATGGTCTGACCAATGTGAAGAGAGTTTCGAAGAGCTAAAGAGAAGATTAACTTCAGCACCGGTGTTAGCTCTGCCTACTAGTGATGAGGACTTCACAGTGTTCTGTGATGCATCCCGAGTGGGATTAGGTTGTGTGTTAATGCAGAATGACAGAGTAATCGCTTATGCTTCTAGACAGCTGAAGAAGCACGAGCTGAACTATCCGACACACGATCTTGAGATGGCAGCTGTTATCTTTGCACTCAAGATGTGGAGGCATTACCTCTATGGGGTGAAATGTGAGATCTTTACAGATCATAAGAGCCTACAGCACATCCTGAGTCAGAGAGAGTTAAACTTGAGGCAGAGACGGTGGGTGGAATTGCTTAGTGATTATGATTGCAGGATCCAGTATCATCCGGGAAAGGCAAATGTTGTAGCCGATGCCTTAAGCCGGAAATCACTAGGCAGTTTAGCTCACATTACAGCAGAGAGGAGGCCGGTGGTGAAGGACTTCTACAGGTTAGTTGAGGAAGGGCTACAGCTAGAGGTAACTGGTACAGGTGCTTTGATTGCACAGATGAAAGTTACACCCGTGTTTCTGGAGCAGGTGGCTCAGAAACAACATGAGGATCCAGAGTTGGTCAAGATTGCCAGGACTGTTCAGTCAGGCAAGAGCGAAGAGTTCAGATTCGACGACCAAGGGATTCTCCGCTACGGGCATAGACTATGTGTACCAGACGATATTAGTTTGAAAGGAGACATTATGAGAGAAGCTCATAATGCGAGATATAGCATTCACCCTGGAGCCACCAAGATGTATCAAGATCTGAAGAAAGTTTATTGGTGGCCAGCAATGAAGAGAGAAGTGGCACAGTTTGTGTCAGCCTGCGAGATATGTCAAAGGGTGAAGCTAGAACACCAGAAGCCGGCTGGAATGCTTAACCCACTGCCGATTCCAGAATGGAAATGGGAGAACATAGCCATGGATTTTGTAGTGGGCTTACCGGCGACGTCCAACAGACTAGACTCCATATGGGTGATTGTGGATAGACTGACGAAATCTGCTCACTTCATTCCTGTCAGGAGTGGCTACTCTGTGGACAAGCTAGCGCAGGTGTATCTTGAGGAAGTTGTGAGGTTGCATGGGGCTCCTGTTTCTATAGTGTCTGACAGAGGACCCCAGTTTACCTCCAGGTTTTGGCGAAGTCTGCAAGAGGCTATGGGCACAAGATTAGATTTCAGCACTGCTTTCCATCCACAGACTGACGGACAGTCAGAGAGGACCATCCAGACCATAGAAGACATGCTCAGAATGTGTGTGCTAGATTTTGGCGGTTCTTGGAGGCAGCATCTACCCTTAGTGGAGTTTGCCTACAACAATAGCCATCATGCTAGCATAGGGATGGCCCCATATGAAGCTCTGTATGGGAGGAAGTGCAGGTCACCAGTTTGTTGGGAAGAAGTTGGAGAAAGGTCCCTAGCAGGGCCTGAGTTAGTAGAGATCACGAACAGGGTGGTGCCCATTATCAGAGAGAGGCTCAAGACTGCTGTTAGTCGGCAGAAGAGCTATGCAGACGTTCGCAGAAAGCACATAGAGTTTGAGGAGGGGGATCTGGTCTTATTAAAGGTGTCTCCAATAAAAGGGGTGGTTCGTTTTGGGAGGAAAGGTAAGTTGGCTCCGCGGTACATTGGACCTTTTGAGATTGTGCAGAAGGTCGGAAATGTGTCGTATAAGCTTGATTTGCCTATGTCTATGGAAAGAATCCATCCAGTCTTCCATGTTTCGATGCTAAGGAAGTTTGTGTCAGATCCGAGTAAGGTTCTTAGCGAACCAGATGTGGAGATCCTAGGTGATCTCACGTATGTAGAACAACCAGTGCGGATCATTGACACCCAGATCAGAAAACTAAGGAACAAGGAGATCCCGATGGTGAAAGTCCTCTGGAACCACCATAATATAGAAGAGTGCACCTGGGAGACAAGGGAGTCTATGCTCCAACAGTACCCCCATCTCTTTTGAGGTTAGTTCTAGATTCTTTTGTTCTTTATGTGCTTTATGTTATGTTTTGAGTATGTTTGAGTTAGAGAGGAACATTCGGGGACGAATGTTCTTAAGGGGGGGAGAATGTAATACCCGGCTAGACCCCGGTATCGGAATTCCTACGTTCCGGCGGATTTTCCGTTGGAAGTCGGGATTCGAGGATGTCGGAGCTTGCCCTAAGGGTATAAGAAAGGTTTTTAAGATGGTTTTTAAGTGTTTTTATCATGTTTGCATGGTGAGTTTTTGAAATGAAAAGGCCAAGGGGACAAAAGCCAGGTTCGGCCGCCGAAGGTGAAGTTCGGCCGCCGAAAGTTGCATGGTTTTGCATGCACGTTAGGCCGCCGAAGGAAGAGTCGGTTGGCCACCACAAAAGCCCCTTTGCCCGAGACTTGAGTGTTAAACACTCTGTTTTTGGGTCAAAGGTAGGTTCAAGCTCTCCTTGGTGTGTTTCTCATGTTTTCCTCAAATCTTGCATGTTTTAACATGTTTTTAGCTTTGTTTTAGAGATTTGAGCAAAAGGAAGCAAAGTTGAGCAACTTGGAGACTTTGAGTAGTTTTCCACCACATCTCCAAGTTTGGACCAGCAATCCTCTCGTTCTTCAAGAGGTAAGCATGGATCCTCACCTCCCCTTATGTTTAAAGTAAGTTTTGAGAGTTTTATGGGTTAGTTGTTGGTGGAGCTTTGAGTTGAGCATATGTTGAGCATATGCTATTTGATGTTGTTTTAGGGGTTTGAGTTAGTTTATAGACCCCTATATGCATGAGATATGTTATGTGCTAGTTGAGAAGTGTTGGTATGCATGTTATGGGTGTTTTATAGGTTTTTGGAGGCTGGAACCCTGAGTTGGGTCGGGATTCTGCCTTTCTGGAGAATCCAGGTTCGGCCGCCGAAGCAAGGTTCGGCCGCCGAACCCCTTGTGGAGGCAGTTTCGGCTGCCAAACCTTGCCCCCGAAAGCTAGGCTTTTGGGTGAGAAAGAGACTTTCGGCCGCCGAAAGAGGGAGTTCGGCCGCCGAAAGTGCATGAGTTTCGTCTCTGGACGAGGCTTTCGGCCGCCGAAGGTGCCGCCGAACATGCATGAGTTTCGTCTCTGGAGGGAGGTTTCGGCCGCCGAACCAGCCGCCGAAAGTGCCCTGACCAGCCTTCCTTTGCCCATTTTGTCATGCATGCTTATGATGTTTTAGAGGGGTTTTGGGGAGATATGAAGAGTTATGTTTAAGTAAGTTTGGTCCTCATTTGAGTCCACCTGTGTAGGTACGGACCCGAGAGACCAAGGAGGCCCACAGAGTTAGAGTTACAGCGACTGCTCAGCAGTTGACAGAGGTGAGTGGAACAGAACTTTGTTTTAAGTTAATGAATGTTTTAGCATGATTCATGCATCATTACTGCCATGTTTATGTAGGATGCTTTGCATTAGTATTCACCAAGTTGAGGCATTGCATTATTATTTGTTTATGTGGATTGGACCGAGGCGACTCCAATAGCCCATAAGTCTGTCATTCTTGTATGTCCTGTGTGAGCTCCTTTGGGGCCGGGCATTTACCTTGGATGAGTCCTGTGAGAGCCCTTATAGGGTCGGGCACCATGAGTAGTTAGTGAAAGACCTGTGTGAGCTCCTTTGGGGGCCGGGCACCGACAGAGGGAGTTTTGGGGTCATGTCCAATCTGAGATGTGAAATGTTTGTGCAGTGATGCATTTCATTATAGCATAGTTTAAATGTTTTTATGGTTTCCGTTCACTGGGCTTTAGTAGCTCATCCCTCTCCCTAACCCCATTTTTCAGGGCCTCAGAGAAGAGAAAGAGAAAGAGAAAGCAAGGGTAAAGGCATATGTAATAGTATAGAATAGTGGACATGATAATGATGTACAGTACAGAGTTTATGTAATGTATAGAAAAAGCAAGTTATATAGAGTATTAGAGTATTGTGCTTGGCCCTAGTGTATGTTTATCCCTTTGTACATGATCCTTTTATGATTGAGATAATGTATGATGAGCTAGGCTTGGTGCATGGTAGTATTTCTATCTCTGTAGTTACTGTATGGTACCATAGCAGGTATCACTCTTCGAGTGCATACAGACAGAGCATGCATAGTCCAGGCTTAGTTGATGAGAAAAGTTTCAAGAAAAGAAAAGATAGTCAAGCAAAGAAAGAAAAAAGAAAATAATAGAGAAGAGTAAGTAACAGTTTTAAGTTTAAGTGTGATCATGTATGGGATTTATCAGGTACACAGAGTTTACAGGTGGCTTACTACGGGTCCCGGCGGCCTTAAGCCGATCTGGATCCTAGTGCCGGTGATGGTCCGGTAAGCGGGCTGTAATGGAACAATTGGTACTCACTCTCACCAGACTATTCCCTTAAAGTGGGAGGTCAAGGGTTCGAGCAGTGGGGGAGGCGACCTAATTCCCAGAGGAAGGAATTGGGCCAAATCCACTCGGGCTAGGGCGGGCCGTAATGGCTCCCCCGAGGGACAAATCCTGCCTGGAACCCGTGAGGGTGAAGGGATGTTAAGAGCTGCTCACAGTGGCCGCCCCCAGGAGGTGTAACGGGCTGTGAGCGGTAACAGGGCCGGTCGTACGGGGCCGGGCTGTTACATAAAAAGGCGCCTTTTTATGTAACAGCCCGGCCCTTTTCCACCGGTACTGTTACCACTCACAGCCCGTTACACCTCCTGGGGGCGGCCACTGTGAGCAGCTCTTAACATCCTCTCACCCTCACGGGCTCTTGAGGCAGGATTTGTCCCTCGGGGGAGCCACTACGGCCCACCCTAGCCCAAGGGTTTTTGGCTTATGGCACTTTTCCACCATAAGTCGCCTCCCCCACTACTCGAACCCTTGACCTCCCACTTTAAGGGATGGTCCGGCTGAGAGTGAGTACCAATTGTTCCAGTGGAACAATTGGTACTCACTCTCAGCCGGACCATCCCTTAAAGTGGGAGGTCAAGGGTTCGAGTAGTGGGGGAGGCGACTTATGGTGGAAAAGTGCCATAAGCCAAAAACCCTTGGGCTAGGGTGGGCCGTAGTGGCTCCCCCGAGGGACAAATCCTGCCTCAAGAGCCCGTGAGGGTGAGAGGATGTTAAGAGCTGCTCACAGTGGCCGCCCCCAGGAGGTGTAACGGGCTGTGAGTGGTAACAGTACCGGTGGAAAAGGGCCGGGCTGTTACACCACCAAGCAGCAGGCCTACACCACCAAGGACACAAACTAAGACAGGTTGCATCGCACGTCCGCCTGTGTTCAGAGTGCGGCATCCACACCTTGAACCGGCTTCCATTTGACACCCCCCGGCAAAGCCTTCGACCCCAATAGCTTCAGCCCTGTCGCCAGACCCAAACGCCTCAAAAGTCTATGCCACCAGGAACTCACACCATGCCCATTGCATCGCATTTCCGCCAGCACGTTGACCCAAGCACGGCACTAGAATGCCACACCGAAGCCTTGCACAAGCATCCAATTGATACTCCAAGCATGGGGATCGGCCCCAATAGCACTGAGTTCGTCGTCGGAGTTGAGGTACTGACCGCCGAGTTGGATGGAAATATTAGCACAACAAAATCCCGAAGCCCAGTGCATCACCTGGAAACTCGCACATCGGCACGAGCACAACACACAAATGCCATGCCCACACCTTGCACCAGCGTCCATTTAACACGCCCAAGCATTGGGATAAACCACCGGATCATTTCCTTGAACTGTCACCAATGGCCCTGGAATGGGCCCCACCGGGCCCGGGATGGGCCCCACCGGGTCCACCACGCCCGAGAATTTTTTTCGATGTTGAATCGAGAGGTAGAGGTGGAGAGGGGGCTAACAAGCTTATTCGCATGCTATACCGATGCCCACATATGGCCTAGCGCATGCCCAGGCCCCGGCCTTGCTGGCCCCCCCAGGGGGGTGACTACCCACACCCCCCTAAAGAGCCTTAGGAACAAGTTGGGCTGTGGCAGGAGGAAACATCACAATGTCTGAGGTGACACACCCCCCCTAAAAAATTCAATTTTACGTATTTTGACCTGATTTTTTGCAGATACCTTTATAAAAATGTAATCTAATTTTACAAAAATTTTGAAAATTTTTTATCAAGTCTAGGTATTTTTTTTTATTTTTTAAGTGTTAAAAATTCAAAAAATCATAAAAAATAGAAAACCCGTCAGAAAATCACCAAATTTTTTGTGGAACCTTAGAAAAATATTATAAATTTATTTGAGTTGTTATTTGGTGATTTTCTTAAACTTTGCACGGAGACATGACAATGCATGGGGTGACATGACAATACATGAGGTGACATGACAATGTTTGAAGTGACACACCCCCTAAAAAATTCAATTTTAGGTATTTTGACCTGATATTTTGCAGATATATTTAGAAGAATATAATCTAATTTTACAAAAATTTTGAAATTTTTTTATCCAGTCTAGGTATTTTTTTTTATTTTTTAAGTGTTAAAAATTCAGAAAATCATAAAAAAAACATAACTCGTCAGAAAATCACCAAATTTTGTGTGGCACCTTAGAAAAATATAACAAAGTTAATTGAGTTGTCATTTGGTGATTTTTTAAAACTTTTCAAAGAGAATTGGCTTGTGTCACAATTCTTGCCAATTTTGGGCATGCATGGTGGCTATAGGAAAAGTAAATGGAGGAGATAGTGCTCTTGATCTCACAACATATTGTTTCGTGTTCTTTTTGCAATGTGAGATAAAATAGATAAAAACTCATAGAGGTTGCAATAATTGGTTCATAGTCTCAATGAGTAAGAGAGAATCACTCCATAGATTTTCATTGCCTATGCGATGATGGCAAGTGTGCGTCCAAGCATGTGAGCCAACCATTGCAAAATGTTGGTCAATATTTTTTCTCGTGTGTTGAAAGATATTGTCATTGTATAAGTATTCAAGCTTGAGCTTGTTCAGTACAGAAAACAATGGCACGCTTTGCTCGTTGAAGTGTACAATTAATTGACTGCGTGAACCTCTTTTGGGCTGGTGGTTGGCCAACGGGATATACTTGTTTACCAATGCTAACCTCATTTTGCAAAACATGTGCAAATAGCATCAACCCCAACGTTGCACCACGGGCTCATTGGGGAGCAATGGGCACAGCAGGAGGGAGCCACGGGCCAATTGGCTGCCACTGGGCGTGGGAGCAATTCGCTACGGGCCCGGTGGCGCCTTCCTGAGCACAGTTTCCCGTGCAGCAGCAAGGCGCCACGGGCCCGTAGGCGCCTTCCTGAGCACAGTTTCCCGTGCAGCAGCAAGGCGCCACGGGCCCGTAGGCGCCTTCCTGAGCACAGTTCCCCGTGCAGCAGCAATGCGCCACGGGCCCGTTGGCGAGGAGCAGCGCACTGGTATTTGGGATGTTACTTACTCTGGTTCGATTAGATAAAATTAAAAAAAAAAAATCGAATCAAACCAATTATTGATAATAGTATATTATTATTTTCAATAATACAGGGAGATTAAACCATAATCAAATTCAAAATATTTCAATTAAATTTTAGAATATTAGAAATAAGGTGTGAAAAATTAAAAAATCCACTAAAAAACCCAACCAAACGAACCGAATCAGATCGGTTCGATCAAAATCAATTTTTATCCGAATCGATTCGAACCGGTTCGATTTGATGTCAAATCGAGAGGTAGAGGTGGAGAGGGGGCTAACAAGCTTATTTGCAGGCTATACCGATGCCCACGTATGGCCTAGCGCATGCCCAGGCCCCGGCCTTGCTGGCCCCCCCAGGGGGGTGACTACCCACACCCCCCTAAAGAGCCTTAGGAACAAGTTGAGCTGTGGCAGGAGGAGACATCACAATGTCTCAGGTGACACACCCCCCCTAAAAAATTCAATTTTAGGTATTTTGACCTGAATTTTTGCAGATACCTTTAGAAAAATGTGATCTAATTTTACAAAAATTTTGAGAATTTTTTATCAAGTCTAGGTATTTTTTTTATTTTTTAAGTGTTAAAAATTCAGAAAATCATAAAAAATAGAAAACCCGTCAGAAAATCACCAAATTTTTTGTGCAGCCTTAGAAAAATATTATAAATTTATTTGAGTTGTTATTTGGTGATTTTCTTAAACTTTGCACGGAGAATTGGGATATGTCACAGTTGTTGCCAAATTTGGGCATGGATGTTCTCCCATAGGAAAAGTGGATGGGGGAGGTAGTGCTTTTGATCTCACAACATATTTTGCGATGTTGGATACAACGAATAAAAACCCTCTGGCTGTGTGCAAATCATTGGATCATAGACTTGGTGAGCAGGAGAGAATCACCCCATAGGATCGCATTGTCCGTGCGATGACGGCAGGTGTACGTCCAAGCCCGTGAGCCAACCATCGCGGGTTGTTGGGGATGTTTTTCTCATGTGTTGAAAGAAAGATGTTGCCACTGTACAAGTACACAATCCTGGTTGCGTGTCGGAACCGTACAGTTTAATTGACCGAGTCAACCCCGTTCGGCCCGGTGGTTTGCCAATGGAACGTATTCGGACTTGGACTCAAGATTCGGGACTTGAGAATCGACGGCCGTGAGCCGTCGTGCCCTCGGGACTCTGGGGGGCCTTGGTGCACGCGTGGTGCTCTCGGGAAGCGGGGCG
>NW_025215481.1:1607236-1609435 GCF_001659605.2 Manihot esculenta | reverse complement strand
TTTGTTACCGATGGGATAATTGGGCTTTATGGAAGGAGAAGACTCCATCCTCCCGCATCACATTCCGCATCCGAGAGCACAGCGACAGTCCATGGGCCACGGCAGCCAATAAAGGCATGCTTGGAACACGGATGCAGCTACGGGGTCCGCTTCGCGCTCCGAAGGGGGCGCAGAGCGAAAAAATGGACATCAAAACTTTCGAATTCCGCTTCTGTGGGTATGCAACACAGGAACCCATTCGATGCACCGAGGCGCGATCCGCTCTCGGGCCGCGACTGAAAGGGATCGAGAGCCAACAGTTCGATGCTCCAGCAAAGAGCCTGCCAGCAGAAACGATCTCGTAACCGCTCATGCGCCACCACGTACACTGAGCAGCAACCCCACGCGACGAACTGCCCCCCGACGAGCGAAAGCACGACGGGATGCCGAAACGCCAAATGGAGCAATTGCCCGCACCGCTGTGCGCGAGGATGAATCGGAGAGGGAGGGACAATGCAAATAATGAAATGCAAAACAGTTATGAATGGAACGTTCGATTCTGACGACAAAGCAATCACTTCAGCCAAACGGAATCACCCTACGTACCACCACCTTGCCTCGGCTGCTCGCACGACGGATTCAGCACGGCACGAGGTGCCATGCCTTCCCCAAGCACTCGCGTTGCCTCAACAAAACAGTGGAAACCGAGATCATCCCCTCAACCTTAGCAACGCAAACAGCATGGAGGGAACGAGTGGGGCACCGTGAGAGTCCAATCACCGCAACCAAAGAAACTCGCCGTACAATACTTCAACATATGCCTCGACAGCTCATGCGTCGGTTCGGAGAAACAGGTGGCATGAAACGCCACGCCCTCACCTAAGCAATCGCACGTGTTGACAAAGTAGAAGCACCAGGCTCATCCCCAAAGCCTAAGCAAAAGCAACCACCACAGTGGGACACATCGGCACGAGCAACAGTGCGCCACCGCAACCAAAGGAAATTGCCATTCTGCCGCAGCATGTGCCTCAACGCCACTCGCACATAGGATTGAGCACGGCATTATATCACCACGCCCTCCCCCAAGCACTCGCAACGCCTTGACAAAAGCATTAGCACCAAGCTCATCCCCCCAGCCTAGGTATTGCAAAACCACAACAGCCCCGACGTCCATCCACGACCCCGAGGAACGTAAGACCCCACCAAGCAGCAGGCCTACACCACCAAGGACACAAACTAAGACAGGTTGCATCGCACGTCCGCCTGTGTTCAGAGTGCGGTATCCACACCTTGAACCGGCTTCCATTTGACACCCCCCGGCAAAGCCTTCGACCCCAATAGCTTCAGCCCTGTCGCCAGACCCAAACGCCTCAAAAGTCTATGCCACCAGGAACTCACACCATGCCCATTGCATCGCATTTCCGCCAGCACGTTGACCCAAGCACGGCACTAGAATGCCACACCGAAGCCTTGCACAAGCATCCAATTGATACTCCAAGCATGGGGATCGGCCCCAATAGCACTGAGTTCGTCGTCGGAGTTGAGGTACTGACCGCCGAGTTGGATGGAAATATTAGCACAACAAAATCCCAAAGCCCAGTGCATCACCTGGAAACTCGCACATCGGCACGAGCACAACATACAAATGCCATGCCCACACCTTGCACCAGCGTCCATTTAACACGCCCAAGCATTGGGATAAACCACCGGATCATTTCCTTGAACTGTCACCAATGGCCCTGGAATGGGCCCCACCGGGCCCGGGACGGGCCCCACCGGGTCCACCACGCCCGAGAATTTTTTTCGATGTTGAATCGAGAGGTAGAGGTGGAGAGGGGGCTAACAAGCTTATTCGCATGCTATACCGATGCCCACATATGGCCTAGCGCATGCCCAGGCCCCGGCCTTGCTGGCCCCCCAGGGGGGTGACTACCCACACCCCCCTAAAGAGCCTTAGGAACAAGTTGAGCTGTGCCAGGAGGAAACATCACAATGTCTGAGGTGACACACCCCCCTAAAAAATTCAATTTTAGGTATTTCGACCTGATTTTTTGCAGATACTTTATAAAATGTAATCTAATTTTACAAAAATTTTGAAAATTTTTTATCAAGTCTAGGTATTTTTTTTTATTTTTAAGTGTTAAAAATTCAGAAAATCATAAAAAATAGAAAACCCGTCAGAAAATCACCAAATTTTTTGTGGAACCTTAGAAAAATATT
>NW_025215481.1:1592236-1597236 GCF_001659605.2 Manihot esculenta | reverse complement strand
GCCGCGCGGGCAAATGAGGTTCAAGCGGGCTGGAAGACGCGCGAGAATTCCAGAAGCTTCGAGGATTCTCCAGGCGCTGCTGGAAGCTGCGGGGCGCGGGCAAAGAGGCGCAGGCGGGCGCGGGGCGCGCGGAGCGCACGGGCCCGTAGCATGCCAAAACGAGGTTCACCGCCAGAAAATTCCAGAAGTCTCTGGGGCGCACGGGAAACTGCCAGGAGGTTCTGGTTGGCCAACGAAAATTCCAGAGGAGTCTGGTTGGCCTACGAAAATTCCAGAAGCCACCAGAACGGGCCCGTGGCGCCCAGAACGGGCCAGTAGCGCCCAGAACAGGCTGGAACAGCCCAGAAGCTTCCAGAAATCTGCAGGGGCAGCAGATTTCCCACCAGCAGCTGGGGCCCACAGATTGGTTGGCCAGCAGAATCCAGAATTCTCCCAGGGGTGTAAAATTACAGTTTAGTCCCTGAAAGTTCTGGAAGGAGAATTCTGGCCACATATTTGAAAAGGCATTTCCACCACACATTGAGGAGGTGGATTGCCTATAAATAGGGGTGCTGGGGTATTTGTCCAGCAACTTAGAAACTTGGCAACTTGAGAGTGGGAGCCTCCAACACCAAAATAGCCTTTGGGACACCTTGTACACACTTTGTGGTACATTTGTGAGCTTTCTTGTATTCTTGCCTTGTAAATTTTCCCAAGTGTAATATAAAAGCCATTTTCCCCAATTCTCTTCCCTTCTAGCTAGTTAAGCTAGTTTAGCTTCCTTCATCCCACAAGAAGCTGGCCGAGCTCTTCACAACCCTTCAATTGGTTTCCGCTGCGTGTTTGTGAGGTTAGGCTGACTTAGCTCGACGGACTGAGCTGAGTGCCGCACGGCTTAAGCGATTTTCGGGGTTGGAATCATTAAGCCCGTGACAAGTGGTATCAGAGCCTACTTCTACCGAGGTTCATACTGCTGATACCATTGGGAAGTGGTATCAGAGCCATTGGAGGCAAATTCTGCCTGGTTCTGGTTGGCCAGCGGTAGCATATTGTGAGGTTTATTTCTGCTGTGATTGGAGTTGCCGAGATACCAGGGGTTGGTAGCTGCTTCAGTGAGGTTCAGCTTGCCTTTGTGAGGTTATTTCCAGCTGATTCTGGGCGAGAGTCTGCCAGAATTATTGGGGCGCTGGTTTGGCAGGAAGTGAGGTTATTCTGCCAGTTTCTGGGCAAGTTGACTGAGCAGTTTCGGCAAGGGTGATTTTGGCTGCAGAAGAACAGTCCAGCGAGGTTAGCCTGTCCAGAATTGTGAGGTTGGTTTCTGGGCATTGGTGGCAGATTTTCAGGGGAAGAAAATCTGTGTGCTGGAAGAGTAACCAGTGAGGTTCAAAACTGCCTACAGGGGTAGTGCAGTGAGGTTCTTTCTGTGAGAAGCCAAAAGCAGCAGAATTTTACCCGCAACCAAGTAAAGAGAGTACTTGGTTCCCCCACCCGTTTTTGGAAGAAAGGAGGTTTTCATCGAAGGAAGCAAATTTTGCCAACGATGTCAAGCCCGACAAAGGAAGTTGTGGCGGTTGGCTTAGTCGCTCCAAAAGGGAAGGAGCATGGCGACCTAAGGAGGAAGTTGGAGCCAAAGAAACCTAGCCAAGGGAGAACGAAGCTAGGGGACTTTGAGGTCGAGCTCGCAAGGGTGCAATTGCGACTTGTCGATGATGATCAACGCTTCGAGGAGATAGAGTCCCACCTTGAGGAACTTGAGTCTAGCATGGACGAGGTTCGCGAGGAGATGCAAGGGGCACTAAATGAAGCTGTCGACAAGGTGGTTAAAGAAGGTGAGTCTTCGAAATCCTCCCTCCTTAGTGAAATTGCCGCACTTAAGGAAGAGAATGTCTTGTTGAGGGGAGAACTTGGGAAATTAGTAGAGGAGTTGAGAAGGATGAAAGATGAGGTGGAAAGTTTGAGGAAAGATAGGGATTGTGAGTCCACTTCATCCATTCCTCTACTAGGCAAGGAGGAAGTCCCTAAGGAGAGGAGACCTTTGCGAAGGTGTTATTTTTGCGAAGGTCCTCATAAGATTGGTGAATGCCCAAGGAGGAGTGAGCTTGTTGCTAGGGTGCAAAGCAACGAGACTCCGTTGGAGCCAAGGGTGGCACACTTGGGTTCTTTACAAGTGCATGGAGCACTTGGACGGGTGGAAACTTTGGAGGAGCAAGATGAGGAAGCGGGTACCTCATCATCATCATCTTCATCTTCATCTTCGTGTTTGGAAAAGGACCTAGGGGAATGTGGAGACCACAAGGGTATGAAGTTGCCGAGGGAGCTACCACCAAGGGAAAAGGTGGATGGTGCCATGGACGAGGGGTCCAAAGTAGCTGAAAGTCCGAGGGAAGTGGTTTCGCCGAAGCAAGGGAGGCGTAGGCGACGACGCTCAAGGGGGAGCAAAAGTAGGTGCAAAGCCGAGGGGATGGCAAAGTCACCTAGCCACAAGGACGAGGGGAATGCTACTAGTGCACTTGAGGAGAAGGCTGAAGGCAACACTTCGTATGTAGGTGGACATACGGAGAGGTCTTCCACAACTTCGCACAAGGGAGATGCGAAGAGGTCCGAAGTTTGCTCAAGTGGAGTTGGGCAAGCGAAGAAGACGCGACGAGGGCGTCGCGGGTATGAGTGGGGGAGAATGTCACGGTCCAAAGGTGATAGGACCAAAGACCCCCAAAATTGGAAGGAAAATTGGCTTTACAGGTTGTTGGAGCCAATTCTGCATTTGGGCCTGTGTGGCAGCCCAAATGAGGTTCAACGGGCTTGTACTGCTGGTTGCAAGGAGAAAATGCCAACTGGGGCAGATTGGCCAGCAGACAGGTTGAACGGGCCCGTGGGTGCCAGGGGTGACTGGCACTGTTGGGGAAAACAGGCAGACTTGCGGGCCAGGAGGGCTAGCAAGCAAGGTTCACTGGGGGACTGGGCCAGGCGTGGAGCCCAGCAGGCCAGAAGGGCTGGCGAAGGCAATGGAGGCAGTCTGGCGAGGGGCAGGCCCGACGGGGTGCAATTGGGCCAGCCCAGCACTGGGGAAAGTGCTGGAAGCCATGGGGCATCGCCAGATGGTAGGAGGTTCAGCGGGCACGCTGGTAGGCCGCGCGCGCAGGGGGACGATGCTGGCAGGCCGCGCGGGCAAATGAGGTTCAAGCGGGCTGGAAGACGCGCGAGAATTCCAGAAGCTTCGAGGATTCTCCAGGCGCTGCTGGAAGCTGCGGGGCGCGGGCAAAGAGGCGCAGGCGGGCGCGGGGCGCGCGGAGCGCACGGGCCCGTAGCATGCCAAAACGAGGTTCACCGCCAGAAAATTCCAGAAGTCTCTGGGGCGCACGGGAAACTGCCAGGAGGTTCTGGTTGGCCAACGAAAATTCCAGAGGAGTCTGGTTGGCCTACGAAAATTCCAGAAGCCACCAGAACGGGCCCGTGGCGCCCAGAACGGGCCAGTAGCGCCCAGAACAGGCTGGAACAGCCCAGAAGCTTCCAGAAATCTGCAGGGGCAGCAGATTTCCCACCAGCAGCTGGGGCCCACAGATTGGTTGGCCAGCAGAATCCAGAATTCTCCCAGGGGTGTAAAATTACAGTTTAGTCCCTGAAAGTTCTGGAAGGAGAATTCTGGCCACATATTTGAAAAGGCATTTCCACCACACATTGAGGAGGTGGATTGCCTATAAATAGGGGTGCTGGGGTATTTGTCCAGCAACTTAGAAACTTGGCAACTTGAGAGTGGGAGCCTCCAACACCAAAATAGCCTTTGGGACACCTTGTACACACTTTGTGGTACATTTGTGAGCTTTCTTGTATTCTTGCCTTGTAAATTTTCCCAAGTGTAATATAAAAGCCATTTTCCCCAATTCTCTTCCCTTCTAGCTAGTTAAGCTAGTTTAGCTTCCTTCATCCCACAAGAAGCTGGCCGAGCTCTTCACAACCCTTCAATTGGTTTCCGCTGCGTGTTTGTGAGGTTAGGCTGACTTAGCTCGACGGACTGAGCTGAGTGCCGCACGGCTTAAGCGATTTTCGGGGTTGGAATCATTAAGCCCGTGACAATTAGCACCAAGCTCATCCCCCCAGCCTAGGTATTGCAAAACCACAACAGCCCCGACGTCCATCCACGACCCCGAGGAACGTAAGACCCCACCAAGCAGCAGGCCTACACCACCAAGGACACAAACTAAGACAGGTTGCATCGCACGTCCGCCTGTGTTCAGAGTGCGGTATCCACACCTTGAACCGGCTTCCATTTGACACCCCCCGGCAAAGCCTTCGACCCCAATAGCTTCAGCCCTGTCGCCAGACCCAAACGCCTCAAAAGTCTATGCCACCAGGAACTCACACCATGCCCATTGCATCGCATTTCCGCCAGCACGTTGACCCAAGCACGGCACTAGAATGCCACACCGAAGCCTTGCACAAGCATCCAATTGATACTCCAAGCATGGGGATCGGCCCCAATAGCACTGAGTTCGTCGTCGGAGTTGAGGTACTGACCGCCGAGTTGGATGGAAATATTAGCACAACAAAATCCCAAAGCCCAGTGCATCACCTGGAAACTCGCACATCGGCACGAGCACAACATACAAATGCCATGCCCACACCTTGCACCAGCGTCCATTTAACACGCCCAAGCATTGGGATAAACCACCGGATCATTTCCTTGAACTGTCACCAATGGCCCTGGAATGGGCCCCACCGGGCCCGGGACGGGCCCCACCGGGTCCACCACGCCCGAGAATTTTTTTCGATGTTGAATCGAGAGGTAGAGGTGGAGAGGGGGCTAACAAGCTTATTCGCATGCTATACCGATGCCCACATATGGCCTAGCGCATGCCCAGGCCCCGGCCTTGCTGGCCCCCCCAGGGGGGTGACTACCCACACCCCCCTAAAGAGCCTTAGGAACAAGTTGAGCTGTGCCAGGAGGAAACATCACAATGTCTGAGGTGACACACCCCCCCTAAAAAATTCAATTTTAGGTATTTCGACCTGATTTTTTGCAGATA
>NW_025215481.1:1562896-1567896 GCF_001659605.2 Manihot esculenta | reverse complement strand
CACCTTTTCCCTTGGTGGTAGCTCCCTCGGCAACTCCATACCCTTTTGGTCTCCACATTCCCCTAGGTCCTTCCTCAAACACGAAGATGAAATGAAGATGAAGATGATGAAGATGATGAGGTACCCGCTTCCTCATCTTGCTCCTCCAAATTCTCCACCCGTCCAAGTGCTCCACGCACTTGTAAAGAACCCAAGTGTGCCACCCTTGGCTCCAACGGAGTCTCCTTGTTGCTTTGCTCCCTAGCAACAAGCTCACTCCTCCTTGGGCATTCACCATTCTATGAGGACCTTTGCAAAATAACACCTTCGCAAAGATCTACTCTCCTTAGGGACTTCCTCCTTGCCTAGTAGAGGGATGGATGAAGTGGACTCACAATCCCTATCTTTCCTCAAACTTTCCACCTCACCTTTCATCCTTCTCAACTCCTCTACTAATTTCCCAAGTTCACCCCTTAACAACACATTCTCTTCCTTAAGTGTGGCAATCTCACTAAGGAGGGAGGATTTCGAAGACTCACCTTCTTTGACCACCTTGTCGATGGCTTCATTTAGTGCCCCTTGCATCTCCTCGCGAACCTCGTCTATACTAGACTCAAGTTCCTCAAGGTGGGACTCTATCTCCTCGAAGCGTAGATCATCATCGACAAGTCGCAATTGCACCCTTGCGAGCTCGACCTCAAAGTCCCCTAGCTCCGCTCTCCCTTGGCTAGGTTTCTTTGGCTCCAACTTCCTCCTTAGGTCGCCATGCTCCTTCCCTTTTGGAGCACCCAAGCCAACCATCCCAACTTCCTTTGTCGGGCTTGACATTGTTGGCAAGATTTGCTTCCTTCCCTTGAAAACCTCCTTTCTTCCAAAAACGGGTGGGGGAACCAAGTACTCCTCTTTACTTGGTCGCGGGTAAAATTCTGCTGCCTTTGGCCTCTCACAGAAAGAACCTCACTGCACTACCCCTGTAGGCAGTTTTGAACCTCACTGGTTACTCTTCCAGCACACAGATTTTCTTCCCCTGAAAATCTGCCACCAATGCCCAGAAATCAACCTCACAATTCTGGACAGGCTAACCCTTGCTGGACTGTTCTTCTGCAGCCAAAAATCACCCTTGCCGAAACTGCTCAGCAACTTGCCCAGAAACTGGCAGAAATAACCTCACTTCCTGCCAAACCAGCACCCCAATAATTCTGGCAGACTCTTGCCCAGAATCAGCTGGAAATAACCTCACAAAGGCAAGCTGAACCTCACTCAAGCAGCATACCAACCCCTGGTATCTCGGCAACTCCAATGCAGCAGTAATAAACCTCACAATATGCTGCCGCTGGCCAACCAGAACCAGGCAGAATTTGCCTCCAATGGCTTTGATACCACTTCCCAATGGTATCAGCAGAATGAACCTCAGCAGAAGTAGGCTCTGATACCACTTGTCACGGGCTTAATGATTCCAACCCCAAAAATCGCTTAAGCCGTGCGGCACTCAGCTCAGTCCGTCGAGCTAAGTCAGCCTAACCTCACAATCACGCAGCGGAAAGTAATTTGAAGGGTTGTGAAGAGCTCGGCCAGCTTCTTGTGGGATGAAGGAAGCTAAACTAGCTAAACTAGCTAGAAGGGAAGAGAATTGGGGAAAATGGCTTTTATATTACACTTGGGAAAATTTACAAGGCAAGAATACAAGAAAGCTCACAAATGTACCACAAAGTGTGTACAAAGGTGTCCCAAAGGCTATTTTGGTGTTGGAGGCTCCCACTCTCAAGTTGTTGAGTTACATGTTGCCAATGGGGGTATTTATAGGCAAATGAGGGTGCTCAACCGACCTTAACTCGTGGTTGGTGTTTTTCCACGTGTCTGGCCCTGTTTGGGCGGTTTGGGAGCAATCTGGGACGTTCTGGAATTTTCTGGCAGATTCTGGCAATGAACCTCATTTTGGCGTGCTACGGGCCCGTGCGCCCCGCGCGTCCTCGGCCCGCCCGCGCCTCTCTGCCCGCGCCTCGCAGCTTCCAGCAGCGCCTGGAGAATCCTCGAAGCTTCTGGAATTCTCGCGCGTCTTCCAGCCCGCGTGAACCTCGTTTCCCCGCGCGGCCAACCAGCATCGTCCCGTGCACGCGGCCCACCAGCGCGCCCCATCTGCGCGCTCGGCCCGCCAGCCTCGCGCGGCCTGCCAGCGTGCCCGCTGAACCTCATCTGCGCCTGGACATCTCCGGATGCCCCTGGAACCTTCTCGACTGTTCCAGCCCCATTGAACCTCCTTCCATCTGGCGACGCCCCCTGGCTTCCAGCACCTTCTCCCGTGCTGGGCTGGCCCAATTGCACCCCGTTGGGCCTGCCACTCGCCAGATTGCCTCCATTGCCTTTGCCAGCCCGTCTGGCCTGCTGGGCTCCACTCCTGGCCCAGTCCCGAAGTGAACCTCGCTTGCTAGCCCTCCTGGCCCGCAAGTCTGCCTGTTTTCCCCAACAGTGCCAGTCACCCCTGGCACCCACGGGCCCGTTCAACCTGTCTGCTGGCCAATCTGCCCCAGTTGGCATTTTTCCCCTGCAACCAGCAGCACAAGCCCGTTGAACCTCATTTGGGCTGCCACCCAGGCCCAAATGCAGAATTGGCTCCAACAACCTGTAAAGCCAATTTTCCTTCCAATTTTGGGGGTCCTTGGTCCTAACACCTTTGGACCGTGACAATTAGCACCAAGCTCATCCCCCCAGCCTAGGTATTGCAAAACCACAACAGCCCCGACGTCCATCCACGACCCCGAGGAACGTAACACCCCACCAAGCAGCAGGCCTACACCACCAAGGACACAAACTAAGACAGGTTGCATCGCACGTCCGCCTGTGTTCAGAGTGCGGCATCCACACCTTGAACCGGCTTCCATTTGACACCCCCCGGCAAAGCCTTCGACCCCAATAGCTTCAGCCCTGTCGCCAGACCCAAACGCCTCAAAAGTCTATGCCACCAGGAACTCACACCATGCCCATTGCATCGCATTTCCGCCAGCACGTTGACCCAAGCACGGCACTAGAATGCCACACCGAAGCCTTGCACAAGCATCCAATTGATACTCCAAGCATGGGGATCGGCCCCAATAGCACTGAGTTCGTCGTCGGAGTTGAGGTACTGACCGCCGAGTTGGATGGAAATATTAGCACAACAAAATCCCGAAGCCCAGTGCATCACCTGGAAACTCGCACATCGGCACGAGCACAACACACAAATGCCATGCCCACACCTTGCACCAGCGTCCATTTAACACGCCCAAGCATTGGGATAAACCACCGGATCATTTCCTTGAACTGTCACCAATGGCCCTGGAATGGGCCCCACCGGGCCCGGGATGGGCCCCACCGGGTCCACCACGCCCGAGAATTTTTTTCGATGTTGAATCGAGAGGTAGAGGTGGAGAGGGGGCTAACAAGCTTATTCGCATGCTATACCGATGCCCACATATGGCCTAGCGCATGCCCAGGCCCCGGCCTTGCTGGCCCCCCCAGGGGGGTGACTACCCACACCCCCCTAAAGAGCCTTAGGAACAAGTTGGGCTGTGGCAGGAGGAAACATCACAATGTCTGAGGTGACACACCCCCCCTAAAAAATTCAATTTTAGGTATTTTGACCTGATTTTTTGCAGATACCTTTATAAAAATGTAATCTAATTTTACAAAAATTTTGAAAATTTTTTATCAAGTCTAGGTATTTTTTTTTATTTTTTAAGTGTTAAAAATTCAAAAAATCATAAAAAATAGAAAACCCGTCAGAAAATCACCAAATTTTTTGTGGAACCTTAGAAAAATATTATAAATTTATTTGAGTTGTTATTTGGTGATTTTCTTAAACTTTGCACGGAGACATGACAATGCATGGGGTGACATGACAATACATGAGGTGACATGACAATGTTTGAAGTGACACACCCCCTAAAAAATTCAATTTTAGGTATTTTGACCTGATATTTTGCAGATATATTTAGAAGAATATAATCTAATTTTACAAAAATTTTGAAATTTTTTATCCAGTCTAGGTATTTTTTTTTATTTTTTAAGTGTTAAAAATTCAGAAAATCATAAAAAAAACATAACTCGTCAGAAAATCACCAAATTTTGTGTGGCACCTTAGAAAAATATAACAAATTTAATTGAGTTGTCATTTGGTGATTTTTTAAAACTTTTCAAAGAGAATTGGCTTGTGTCACAATTCTTGCCAATTTTGGGCATGCATGGTGGCTATAGGAAAAGTAAATGGAGGAGGTAGTGCTCTTGATCTCACAACATATTGTTTCGTGTTCTTTTTGCAATGTGAGATAAAATAGATAAAAACTCATAGAGGTTGCAATAATTGGTTCATAGTCTCAATGAGTAAGAGAGAATCACTCCATAGATTTTCATTGCCTATGCGATGATGGCAAGTGTGCGTCCAAGCATGTGAGCCAACCATTGCAAAATGTTGGTCAATATTTTTTCTCGTGTGTTGAAAGATATTGTCATTGTATAAGTATTCAAGCTTGAGCTTGTTCAGTACAGAAAACAATGGCACGCTTTGCTCGTTGAAGTGTACAATTAATTGACTGCGTGAACCTCTTTTGGCCTGGTGGTTGGCCAACGGGATATACTTGTTTACCAATGCTAACCTCATTTTGCAAAACATGTGCAAATAGCATCAACCCCAACGTTGCACCACGGGCTCATTGGGGAGCAATGGGCACAGCAGGAGGGAGCCACGGGCCAATTGGCTGCCACTGGGCGTGGGAGCAATTCGCTACGGGCCCGGTGGCGCCTTCCTGAGCACAGTTCCCGTGCAGCAGCAAGGCGCCACGGGCCCGTAGGCGCCTTCCTGAGCACAGTTTCCCGTGCAGCAGCAAGGCGCCACGGGCCCGTAGGCGCCTTCCTGAGCACAGTTCCCCGTGCAGCAGCAATGCGCCACGGGCCCGTTGGCGAGGAGCAGCGCACTGGTATTTGGGATGTTACTTACTCTGGTTCGATTAGATAAAATTAAAAAAAAAATCGAATCAAACCAATTATTG
>NW_025215481.1:1530145-1532645 GCF_001659605.2 Manihot esculenta | reverse complement strand
ATTGTCATGTCTCCGTGCAAAGTTTAAGAAAATCACCAAATAACAACTCAAATAAATTTATAATATTTTTCTAAGGTTCCACAAAAAATTTGGTGATTTTCTGACGGGTTTTCTATTTTTTATGATTTTCTGAATTTTTAACACTTAAAAAATAAAAAAAAATACCTAGACTTGATAAAAAATTTTCAAAATTTTTGTAAAATTAGATTACATTTTTATAAAGGTATCTGCAAAAAATCAGGTCGAAATACCTAAAATTGAATTTTTTAGGGGGGGTGTGTCACCTCAGACATTGTGATGTTTCCTCCTGGCACAGCTCAACTTGTTCCTAAGGCTCTTTAGGGGGGTGTGGGTAGTCACCCCCCTGGGGGGGCCAGCAAGGCCGGGGCCTGGGCATGCGCTAGGCCATATGTGGGCATCGGTATAGCATGCGAATAAGCTTGTTAGCCCCCTCTCCACCTCTACCTCTCGATTCAACATCGAAAAAAATTCTCGGGCGTGGTGGACCCGGTGGGGCCCGTCCCGGGCCCGGTGGGGCCCATTCCAGGGCCATTGGTGACAGTTCAAGGAAATGATCCGGTGGTTTATCCCAATGCTTGGGCGTGTTAAATGGACGCTGGTGCAAGGTGTGGGCATGGCATTTGTATGTTGTGCTCGTGCCGATGTGCGAGTTTCCAGGTGATGCACTGGGCTTTGGGATTTTGTTGTGCTAATATTTCCATCCAACTCGGCGGTCAGTACCTCAACTCCGACGACGAACTCAGTGCTATTGGGGCCGATCCCCATGCTTGGAGTATCAATTGGATGCTTGTGCAAGGCTTCGGTGTGGCATTCTAGTGCCGTGCTTGGGTCAACGTGCTGGCGGAAATGCGATGCAATGGGCATGGTGTGAGTTCCTGGTGGCATAGACTTTTGAGGCGTTTGGGTCTGGCGACAGGGCTGAAGCTATTGGGGTCGAAGGCTTTGCCGGGGGGTGTCAAATGGAAGCCGGTTCAAGGTGTGGATACCGCACTCTGAACACAGGCGGACGTGCGATGCAACCTGTCTTAGTTTGTGTCCTTGGTGGTGTAGGCCTGCTGCTTGGTGGGGTCTTACGTTCCTCGGGGTCGTGGATGGACGTCGGGGCTGTTGTGGTTTTGCAATACCTAGGCTGGGGGGATGAGCTTGGTGCTAATGCTTTTGTCAAGGCGTTGCGAGTGCTTGGGGGAGGGCGTGGTGATATAATGCCGTGCTCAATCCTATGTGCGAGTGGCGTTGAGGCACATGCTGCGGCAGAATGGCAATTTCCTTTGGTTGCGGTGGCGCACTGTTGCTCGTGCCGATGTGTCCCACTGTGGTGGTTGCTTTTGCTTAGGCTTTGGGGATGAGCCTGGTGCTTCTACTTTGTCAACACGTGCGATTGCTTAGGTGAGGGCGTGGCGTTTCATGCCACCTGTTTCTCCGAACCGACGCATGAGCTGTCGAGGCATATGTTGAAGTATTGTACGGCGAGTTTCTTTGGTTGCGGTGATTGGACTCTCACGGTGCCCCACTCGTTCCCTCCATGCTGTTTGCGTTGCTAAGGTTGAGGGGATGATCTCGGTTTCCACTGTTTTGTTGAGGCAACGCGAGTGCTTGGGGAAGGCATGGCACCTCGTGCCGTGCTGAATCCGTCGTGCGAGCAGCCGAGGCAAGGTGGTGGTACGTAGGGTGATTCCGTTTGGCTGAAGTGATTGCTTTGTCGTCAGAATCGAACGTTCCATTCATAACTGTTTTGCATTTCATTATTTGCATTGTCCCTCCCTCTCCGATTCATCCTCGCGCACAGCGGTGCGGGCAATTGCTCCATTTGGCGTTTCGGCATCCCGTCGTGCTTTCGCTCGTCGGGGGGCAGTTCGTCGCGTGGGGTTGCTGCTCAGTGTACGTGGTGGCGCATGAGCGGTTACGAGATCGTTTCTGCTGGCAGGCTCTTTGCTGGAGCATCGAACTGTTGGCTCTCGATCCCTTTCAGTCGCGGCCCGAGAGCGGATCGCGCCTCGGTGCATCGAATGGGTTCCTGTGTTGCATACCCACAGAAGCGGAATTCGAAAGTTTTGATGTCCATTTTTTCGCTCTGCGCCCCCTTCGGAGCGCGAAGCGGACCCCGTAGCTGCATCCGTGTTCCAAGCATGCCTTTATTGGCTGCCCGTGGCCCATGGGACTGGTCGCTGGTGCTCTCGGAATGCGGAATGTGATGCGGTTGTAGGATGGAGTCTTCTCCTTCCATAAGCCCAATTATTCCCATCGGTAACAGAACGACCGGCGCGCCCGTCTCGAAACCCCCGGCATGCTGGGGCCTCCGTGCGGGCGACGACGTCGCGAAGGATGCTACCTGGTTGATCCTGCCAGTAGTACATATGCTTGTCTCAAAGATTAAGCCAGCATGTGTAAGTATGAACTAATTCAGACTGTGAAACTGCGAATGGCTCATTAAATCAGTTATAGTTTGTTTGATGGTATCTGCTACTCGGATAAACCGTAG
>NW_025215481.1:1516611-1519111 GCF_001659605.2 Manihot esculenta | reverse complement strand
CTCAGGAAGGCGCCTACGGGCCCGTGGCGCCTTGCTGCTGCACGGGGAACTGTGCTCAGGAAGGCGCCTACGGGCCCGTGGCGCCTTGCTCCCACGCCCAGTGGCAGCCAATTGGCCCGTGGCTCCCTCCTGCCGTGCCCATTGCTCCCCAACCAATGAGCCCGTGGTGCAACGTTGGGGTTGATGCTATTTGCACATGTTTTGCAAAATGAGGTTAGCATTGGTAAACAAGTATATCCCGTTGGCCAACCACCAGGCCAAAAGAGGTTCACGCAGTCAAACCACCAGGCCAAAAGAGGTTCACGCAGTCAATTAATTGTACACTTCAACGAGCAAAGCGTGCCATTGTTTTCTGTACTGAACAAGCTCAAGCTTGAATACTTATACAGTGACAATATCTTTCAACACACGAGAAAAAATATTGACCAACATTTTGCAATGGTTGGCTCACATGCTTGGACGCACACTTGCCATCATCGCATAGGCAATGAAAATCTATGGAGTGATTCTCTCTTACTCATTGAGACTATGAACCAATCATTGCAACCTCTATGAGTTTTTATCTATCTTATCTCACATTGCAAAAAGAACACGAAACAATATGTTGTGAGATCAAGAGCACTACCTCCTCCATTTACTTTTCCTATAGCCACCATGCATGCCCAAAATTGGCAAGAATTGTGACACAAGCCAATTCTCTTTGAAAAGTTTTAAAAAATCACCAAATGACAACTCAATTAAATTTGTTATATTTTTCTAAGGTGCCACACAAAATTTGGTGATTTTCTGACGAGTTATGTTTTTTTTATGATTTTCTGAATTTTTAACACTTAAAAAATAAAAAAAATACCTAGACTGGATAAAAAATTTTCAAAATTTTTGTAAAATTAGATTATATTCTTCTAAATATATCTGCAAAATATCAGGTCAAAATACCTAAAATTGAATTTTTTAGGGGGTGTGTCACTTTAAACATTGTCATGTCACCTCATGTATTGTCATGTCACCCCATGCATTGTCATGTCTCCGTGCAAAGTTTAAGAAAATCACCAAATAACAACTCAAATAAATTTATAATATTTTTCTAAGGTTCCACAAAAAATTTGGTGATTTTCTGACGGGTTTTCTATTTTTTATGATTTTCTGAATTTTTAACACTTAAAAAATAAAAAAAAATACCTAGACTTGATAAAAAATTTTCAAAATTTTTGTAAAATTAGATTACATTTTTATAAAGGTATCTGCAAAAAATCAGGTCAAAATACCTAAAATTGAATTTTTTAGGGGGGGTGTGTCACCTCAGACATTGTGATGTTTCCTCCTGGCACAGCTCAACTTGTTCCTAAGGCTCTTTAGGGGGGTGTGGGTAGTCACCCCCCTGGGGGGGCCAGCAAGGCCGGGGCCTGGGCATGCGCTAGGCCATATGTGGGCATCGGTATAGCATGCGAATAAGCTTGTTAGCCCCCTCTCCACCTCTACCTCTCGATTCAACATCGAAAAAAATTCTCGGGCGTGGTGGACCCGGTGGGGCCCGTCCCGGGCCCGGTGGGGCCCATTCCAGGGCCATTGGTGACAGTTCAAGGAAATGATCCGGTGGTTTATCCCAATGCTTGGGCGTGTTAAATGGACGCTGGTGCAAGGTGTGGGCATGGCATTTGTATGTTGTGCTCGTGCCGATGTGCGAGTTTCCAGGTGATGCACTGGGCTTTGGGATTTTGTTGTGCTAATATTTCCATCCAACTCGGCGGTCAGTACCTCAACTCCGACGACGAACTCAGTGCTATTGGGGCCGATCCCCATGCTTGGAGTATCAATTGGATGCTTGTGCAAGGCTTCGGTGTGGCATTCTAGTGCCGTGCTTGGGTCAACGTGCTGGCGGAAATGCGATGCAATGGGCATGGTGTGAGTTCCTGGTGGCATAGACTTTTGAGGCGTTTGGGTCTGGCGACAGGGCTGAAGCTATTGGGGTCGAAGGCTTTGCCGGGGGGTGTCAAATGGAAGCCGGTTCAAGGTGTGGATACCGCACTCTGAACACAGGCGGACGTGCGATGCAACCTGTCTTAGTTTGTGTCCTTGGTGGTGTAGGCCTGCTGCTTGGTGGGGTCTTACGTTCCTCGGGGTCGTGGATGGACGTCGGGGCTGTTGTGGTTTTGCAATACCTAGGCTGGGGGGATGAGCTTGGTGCTAATGCTTTTGTCAAGGCGTTGCGAGTGCTTGGGGGAGGGCGTGGTGATATAATGCCGTGCTCAATCCTATGTGCGAGTGGCGTTGAGGCACATGCTGCGGCAGAATGGCAATTTCCTTTGGTTGCGGTGGCGCACTGTTGCTCGTGCCGATGTGTCCCACTGTGGTGGTTGCTTTTGCTTAGGCTTTGGGGATGAGCCTGGTGCTTCTACTTTGTCAACACGTGCGATTGCTTAGGTGAGGGCGTGGCGTTTCATGCCACCTGTTTCTCCGAACCGACGCATGAGCTGTCGAGGCATATGTTGAAGTATTGTAC
>NW_025215481.1:1506611-1509111 GCF_001659605.2 Manihot esculenta | reverse complement strand
CTGCCACAGCCCAACTTGTTCCTAAGGCTCTTTAGGGGGGTGTGGGTAGTCACCCCCCTGGGGGGGCCAGCAAGGCCGGGGCCTGGGCATGCGCTAGGCCATACGTGGGCATCGGTATAGCCTGCAAATAAGCTTGTTAGCCCCCTCTCCACCTCTACCTCTCGATTTGACATCAAATCGAACCGGTTCGAATCGATTTGGATAAAAATTGATTTCGATCGAACCGATCTGATTCGGTTCGTTTGGTTGGGTTTTTTAGTGGATTTTTTAATTTTTCACACCTTATTTCTAATATTCTAAAATTTAATTGAAATATTTTGAATTTGATTATGGTTTAATCTCCCTGTATTATTGAAAATAATAATATACTGTTATCAATAATTGGTTTGATTCGATTTTTTTTTTTAATTTTATCTAATCGAACCAGAGTAAGTAACATCCCAAATACCAGTGCGCTGCTCCTCGCCAACGGGCCCGTGGCGCATTGCTGCTGCACGGGGATCTGTGCTCAGGAAGGCGCCTACGGGCCCGTGGCGCCTTGCTGCTGCACGGGAAACTGTGCTCAGGAAGGCGCCTACGGGCCCGTGGCGCCTTGCTGCTGCACTGGGAACTGTGCTCAGGAAGGCGCCTACGGGCCCGTGGCGAATTGCTCCCACGCCCAGTAGCAGCCAATTGGCCCGTGGCTCCCTCCTGCTGTGCCCATTGCTCCCCAATGAGCCCGTGGTGCAACGTTGGGGTTGATGCTATTTGCACATGTTTTGCAAAATGAGGTTAGCATTGGTAAACAAGTATATCCCGTTGGCCAACCACCAGGCCAAAAGAGGTTCACGCGGTCAATTAATTGTACACTTCAACGAGCAAAGCGTGCCATTGTTTTCTGTACTGAACAAGCTCAAGCTTGAATACTTATACAATGACAATATCTTTCAACACACGAGAAAAAATATTGACCAACATTTTGCAATGGTTGGCTCACATGCTTGGACGCACACTTGCCATCATCGCATGGGCAATGAAAATCTATGGAGTGATTCTCTTTTACTCATTGAGACTATGAACCAATTATTGCAACCTCTATGAGTTTTTATCTATTTTATCTCACATTGCAAAAAGAACACGAAACAATATGTTGTGAGATCAAGAGCACTACCTCCTCCATTTACTTTTCCTATAGCCACCATGCATGCCCAAAATTGGCAAGAATTGTGACACAAGCCAATTCTCTTTGAAAAGTTTTAAAAAATCACCAAATGACAACTCAATTAAATTTGTTATATTTTTCTAAGGTGCCACACAAAATTTGGTGATTTTCTGACGAGTTATGTTTTTTTTATGATTTTCTGAATTTTTAACACTTAAAAAATAAAAAAAAATACCTAGACTGGATAAAAAATTCTCAAAATTTTTGTAAAATTAGATTATATTCTTCTAAATATATCTGCAAAATATCAGGTCAAAATACCTAAAATTGAATTTTTTAGGGGGTGTGTCACTTCAAACATTGTCATGTCACCTCATGTATTGTCATGTCACCCCATGCATTGTCATGTCTCCGTGCAAAGTTTAAGAAAATCACCAAATAACAACTCAAATAAATTTATAATATTTTTCTAAGGTTCCACAAAAAATTTGGTGATTTTCTGACGGGTTTTCTATTTTTTATGATTTTTTGAATTTTTAACACTTAAAAAATAAAAAAAATACCTAGACTCGATAAAAAATTTTCAAAATTTTTGTAAAATTAGATTACATTTTTATAAAGGTATCTGCAAAAAATCAGGTCAAAATACCTAAAATTGAATTTTTTAGGGGGGGTGTGTCACCTCAGACATTGTGATGTTTCCTCCTGCCACAGCCCAACTTGTTCCTAAGGCTCTTTAGGGGGGTGTGGGTAGTCACCCCCCTGGGGGGGCCAGCAAGGCCGGGGCCTGGGCATGCGCTAGGCCATATGTGGGCATCGGTATAGCATGCGAATAAGCTTGTTAGCCCCCTCTCCACCTCTACCTCTCGATTCAACATCGAAAAAAATTCTCGGGCGTGGTGGACCCGGTGGGGCCCATCCCGGGCCCGGTGGGGCCCATTCCAGGGCCATTGGTGACAGTTCAAGGAAATGATCCGGTGGTTTATCCCAATGCTTGGGCGTGTTAAATGGACGCTGGTGCAAGGTGTGGGCATGGCATTTGTGTGTTGTGCCCGCGCCGATGTGCGAGTTTCCAGGTGATGCACTGGGCTTCGGGATTTTGTTGTGCTAATATTTCCATCCAACTCGGCGGTCAGTACCTCAACTCCGACGACGAACTCAGTGCTATTGGGGCCGATCCCCATGCTTGGAGTATCAATTGGATGCTTGTGCAAGGCTTCGGTGTGGCATTCTAGTGCCGTGCTTGGGTCAACGTGCTGGCGGAAATGCGATGCAATGGGCATGGTGTGAGTTCCTGGTGGCATAGACTTTTGAGGCGTTTGGGTCTGGCGACAGGGCTGAAGCTATTGGGGTCGAAGG
>NW_025215481.1:1497027-1500611 GCF_001659605.2 Manihot esculenta | reverse complement strand
CAGCGCGCCCCATCTGCGCGCTCGGCCCGCCAGCCGCGCGGCTTGCCAGCGTGCACCGCTGAACCTCATCTTGCGCCTGGACATCTTCCGGGAATGCCCCTGGAACCTTCTCGACTGTTCAGCCCCATTGAACTCCCTTCCATCTGGCGACGCCCCCTGGCTTCCAGCACCTTCTCCCGTGCTGGGCTGGCCCAATTGCACCCCGTTGGGCCTGCCACTCGCCAGATTGCCTCCATTGCCTTTGCCAGCCCGTCTGGCCTGCTGGGCTCCACTCCTGGCCCAGTCCCGAAGTGAACCTCGCTTGCTAGCCTCCTGGCCCGCAAGTCTGCCTGTTTTCCCCAACAGTGCCAGTCACCCTGGCACCCACGGGCCCGTTCAACCTGCCTGCTGGCCAATCTGCCCCAGTTGGCATTTTTCCCCTGCAACCAGCAGCACAAGCCCGTTGAACCTCATTTGGGCTGCCACCCAGGCCCAAATGCAGAATTGGCTCCAACAACCTGTAAAGCCAATTTTCCTTCCAATTTGGGGGTCCTTGGTCCCATCACCTTTGGACCGTGACATTCTCCCCCACTCATCCTCGCGACGCCCTCGTCGCGTCTTCTTCGCTTGCCCAACACCACTTGAGCAAACTTCGGACCTCTTCGCATCTCCTTGTGCGAAGTTGTGGAGGACCCCTCCGTATGTCCACCTACATACGAAGTGTTGCCTTCAGCCTTCTCCTCTAGTGCACTAGTAGCATTCCCCTTGTCCTTGTGGCTAGGTGACTTTGCCATCCCCTCGGCTTTGCACCTACTTTTGCTCCCCCTTGAGCGTCGTCGCCTACGCCTCCCTTGCTTCGGCGAAACCACTTCCCTCGGACTTTCAGCTACTTTGGACCCCTCGTCCATGGCACCATCCACCTTTTCCCTGGTGGTAGCTCCCTCGGCAACTTTATACCCTTTTGGTCTCCACGTTCCCCTAGGTCCTTCCTCAAACACGAGGATGAAGATGACGACGATGAAGATGATGAGGTACCCGCTTCCTCATCTTGCTCCTCCAAACTTTCCACCCGTCCAAGTGTTCCACACACTTGTAAAGAACCCAAGTTTGCCACCAACGGAGTCTCCTTGTTGCTTTGCTCCCTAGCAACAAGCTCACTCCTCCTTGGGCATTCACCACTCCTATGAGGACCTTTGCAAAAATGACACCTTCGCAAAGATCTACTCTCCTTAGGGACTTCCTCCTTGCCTAGTAGAGGGATGGATGAAGTGGACTCACAATCCCTATCTCTCCTCAAACTTTCCACCTCATCTTTCATCCTTCTCAACTCCTCTACTAATTTCCCAAGTTCACCCCTTAACAACACATTCTCTTCCTTAAGTGTGGCAATCTCACTAAGGAGGGAGGATTTCGAAGACTCACCTTCTTTAACCACCTTGTCGATGGCTTCATTTAGCGCCCCTTGCATCTCCTCGCGAACCTCGTCTATACTTGACTCAAATTCCTCAAGGTGGGACTCTATCTCCTCGAAGCGTTGATCATCATCGACAAGTCGCAATTGCACCCTTGCGAGCTCGACCTCAAAGTCCCCTAGCTCCGCTCTCCCTTGGCTAGGTTTCTTTGGCTCCAACTTCCTCCTTAGGTCGCCATGCTCCTTCCCTTTTGGAGCACCCAAGCCAACCATCCCAACTTCCTTTGTCGGGCTTGACATTGTTGGCAAAATTTGCTTCCTTCGATGAAAACCTCCTTTCTTCCAAAACGGGTGGGGGAACCAAGTACTCCTCTTTACTTGGTCGCGGGTAAAATTCTGCTGCTTTTGGCCTCTCACAGAAAGAACCTCACTGCACTACCCCCGTAGGCAGTTTTGAACCTCACTGGTTACTCCAGCACACAGATTTTCTTCCCCTGAAAATCTGCCACCAATGCCCAGAAATCACCCTCACAATTCTGGACAGGCTAACCTCGCTGGACTGTTCTTCTGCAGCCAAAAATCACCCTTGCCGAAACTGCTCAGCAACTTGCCCAGAAACTGGCAGAAATAACCTCAGTTCCTGCCAAACCAGCACCCCAATAATTCTGGCAGACTCTCGCCCAGAATCAGCTGGAAATAACCTCACTAAGGCAAGCTGACCCTCACTGAAGCAGCAATACCACCCTCTGGTATCTCAGCAACTCCAATCACAGCAGAAATAAACCTCACAATATGCTGCCGCTGGCCAACCAGAACCGGGCAGAATTTGCCTCCAATGGCTCTGATACCACTTCCCAATGGTATCAGCAGAATGAACCTCAGCAGAAGTAGGCTCTGATACCACTTGTCACGGACTAAACGATTCCAACCCCAAAAATCGCTTAAGCCGTGCGGCACTCAGCTCAGTCCGTCGAGCTAAGTCAGCCTAACCTCACAATCACGCAGCGGAAAGTAATTTGAAGGGTTGTGAAGAGCTCGGCCAGCTTCTTGTGGGATGAAGGAAGCTAAACTAGCTAAACTAGCTAGAAGGGAAGAGAATTGGGGAAAATGGCTTTTATATTACACTTGGGAAAATTTACAAGGCAAGAATACAAGAAAGCTCACAAATGTACCACAAAGTGTCTACAAGGTGTCCCAAAGGCTATTTTGGTGTTGGAGGCTCCCACTCTCAAGTTGTTCAGTTACATGTTGCCAATGGGGTATTTATAGGCAAATGAGGGTGCTCAACCGACCTTAACTCGTGGTTGGTGTTTTTCCACGTGTCTGCCCCTGTTTGGGCGGTTTGGGAGCAATCTGGGACGTTCTGGAATTTTCTGGCAGATTCTGGCAATGAACCTCATTTTGGCGTGCTACGGGCCCGTGCGCCCTGCGCGTCCTCGGCCCGCCCGCGCCTCTCTGCCCGCGCCTCGCAGCTTCCAGCAGCGCCTGGAGAATCCTCGAAGCTTCTGGAACTCTCGCGCGTCTTCCAGCCCGCGTGAACCTCGTTTCCCCGCGCGGCCAACCAGCATCGTTCCGTGCGCGCGGCCCACCAGCGCGCCCCATCTGCGCGCTCGGCCCGCCAGCCTCGCGCGGCCTGCCAGCGTGCCCGCTGAACCTCATCTGCGCCTGGACATCTCCGGATGCCCCTGGAACCTTCTCGACTGTTCCAGCCCCATTGAACCTCCTTCCATCTGGCGACGCCCCCTGGCTTCCAGCACCTTCTCCCGTGCTGGGCTGGCCCAATTGCACCCCGTTGGGCCTGCCACTCGCCAGATTGCCTCCATTGCCTTTGCCAGCCCGTCTGGCCTGCTGGGCTCCACTCCTGGCCCAGTCCCGAAGTGAACCTCGCTTGCTAGCCCTCCTGGCCCGCAAGTCTGCCTGTTTTCCCCAACAGTGCCAGTCACCCCTGGCACCCACGGGCCCGTTCAACCTGCCTGCTGGCCAATCTGCCCCAGTTGGCATTTTTCCCCTGCAACCAGCAGCACAAGCCCGTTGAACCTCATTTGGGCTGCCACCCAGGCCCAAATGCAGAATTGGCTCCAACAACCTGTAAAGCCAATTTTCCTTCCAATTTTGGGGGTCCTTGGTCCCATCACCTTTGGACCGTGACATAATGCTTTTGTCAAGGCGTTGCGAGTGCTTGGGGGAGGGCGTG
>NW_025215481.1:1482027-1487027 GCF_001659605.2 Manihot esculenta | reverse complement strand
AAAATTGGCAAGAATTGTGACACAAGCCAATTCTCTTTGAAAAGTTTTAAAAAATCACCAAATGACAACTCAATTAACTTTGTTATATTTTTCTAAGGTGCCACACAAAATTTGGTGATTTTCTGACGAGTTATGTTTTTTTTATGATTTTCTGAATTTTTAACACTTAAAAAATAAAAAAAAATACCTAGACTGGATAAAAAAATTTCAAAATTTTTGTAAAATTAGATTATATTCTTCTAAATATATCTGCAAAATATCAGGTCAAAATACCTAAAATTGAATTTTTTAGGGGGTGTGTCACTTCAAACATTGTCATGTCACCTCATGTATTGTCATGTCACCCCATGCATTGTCATGTCTCCGTGCAAAGTTTAAGAAAATCACCAAATAACAACTCAAATAAATTTATAATATTTTTCTAAGGTTCCACAAAAAATTTGGTGATTTTCTGACGGGTTTTCTATTTTTTATGATTTTTTGAATTTTTAACACTTAAAAAATAAAAAAAAATACCTAGACTTGATAAAAAATTTTCAAAATTTTTGTAAAATTAGATTACATTTTTATAAAGGTATCTGCAAAAAATCAGGTCAAAATACGTAAAATTGAATTTTTTAGGGGGGGTGTGTCACCTCAGACATTGTGATGTTTCCTCCTGCCACAGCCCAACTTGTTCCTAAGGCTCTTTAGGGGGGTGTGGGTAGTCACCCCCCTGGGGGGGCCAGCAAGGCCGGGGCCTGGGCATGCGCTAGGCCATATGTGGGCATCGGTATAGCATGCGAATAAGCTTGTTAGCCCCCTCTCCACCTCTACCTCTCGATTCAACATCGAAAAAAATTCTCGGGCGTGGTGGACCCGGTGGGGCCCATCCCGGGCCCGGTGGGGCCCATTCCAGGGCCATTGGTGACAGTTCAAGGAAATGATCCGGTGGTTTATCCCAATGCTTGGGCGTGTTAAATGGACGCTGGTGCAAGGTGTGGGCATGGCATTTGTGTGTTGTGCTCGTGCCGATGTGCGAGTTTCCAGGTGATGCACTGGGCTTCGGGATTTTGTTGTGCTAATATTTCCATCCAACTCGGCGGTCAGTACCTCAACTCCGACGACGAACTCAGTGCTATTGGGGCCGATCCCCATGCTTGGAGTATCAATTGGATGCTTGTGCAAGGCTTCGGTGTGGCATTCTAGTGCCGTGCTTGGGTCAACGTGCTGGCGGAAATGCGATGCAATGGGCATGGTGTGAGTTCCTGGTGGCATAGACTTTTGAGGCGTTTGGGTCTGGCGACAGGGCTGAAGCTATTGGGGTCGAAGGCTTTGCCGGGGGGTGTCAAATGGAAGCCGGTTCAAGGTGTGGATGCCGCACTCTGAACACAGGCGGACGTGCGATGCAACCTGTCTTAGTTTGTGTCCTTGGTGGTGTAGGCCTGCTGCTTGGTGGGGTGTTACGTTCCTCGGGGTCGTGGATGGACGTCGGGGCTGTTGTGGTTTTGCAATACCTAGGCTGGGGGGATGAGCTTGGTGCTAATTGTCACGACTCTTCCCATGCCTCCCTAAAATCCAAAGAATTTTGTGAAGGAAGAATGGTGGGACAGCCCTATGGAGTGCCAAGGGGCGATTGGTGGCAGCAGCTGCGGGGCAGGCAGTTGGCTGGCCAACGGGCAGTTGGCAGATTCGTGGTTGGCCAGCGGAGCGTGGTTGGCCAGCGGGCGTGGTTGGCCAGCGGAGCGTGGTTGGCCAGCGGAGCTGGTTGGCCTACGGATACGGTTGGCCTACGGAGCTGGTTGGCCTACGGATACGGTTGGCCTACGGAAGACTGGTTGGCCTACGGATCTGTGCCAGACGAGGGTCAATTGGCGGAACGGGCTGGAAGACGCGCGCAGCTTCCAGAAGCAGCTGGGGCGCGCGGGAAGCTGCCAGAGACTTCTGGTTGGCCAACGAAAATTCCAGGGGAGTCTGGTTGGCCTACGAAAATTCCAGAAGGCACCAGAACGGGCCAGTAGCGCCCAGAACGGGCCAGTAGCGCCCAGAATTGGCCAGAATTGGCCAGAACAGCCCAGAATTGCCCAGAAGCTTCCAGAAACTGGTTGGCCAGCAGATTCAACCCAGCCAAGTGGGTCCCACAGGCAACTCAGCCACCATGTCCAGAATTCTCTACAGGGTGAGAAATTACCAAAAGGTCCCTGAATGTTCTAGAGAATGAATCTTAGCCACACATTGGAGAATGCATCTCCACCACACATTAAGGAGGTGGGATGCCTATAAATAGCTACTTAGGGAGTTCATTTGTACACACAACATAGAGAACAAGAGAAGTGAGAAAGTGAGATACCAAAGAGTGTACAAAGCCTTGTAAAGCTTTCTTTGAGCAATACAAATTTCTTCCTTCCATCATCATTCTCCTTTGAGCTTAGCCAACACTTTCTCACACAACTAAGCTTCCGTTGCCACAATCACCCAATTGCTCTTGTTTTGAGCAAGGAGTAAGGCTGAACTTAGCTGGGGGAGCTAAGTGCCGCACGGTTTAAGTGAGTTTCGGGTATTGAAACACTTAGTCCGTGACAAGTGGTATCAGAGCGTTGGTTTGCTTGATTGGGTGGAAGATGTCCGATCCAAGCGAGGTGATTGCTGGGGGAGTTGCTCCTATGGTGGAGGAGCATGCTGGCGGTAAAAGGAAAGGAAGGGGCAAATCGAGGGAGCCTACACGAGCTAGGGAGGAGCTCGGTGATTTGGAGACCCGTCTTGCGAAGGTGGAGCTAGTCTTGATCGAGGAGGAGGAGAAGTTCGAGGAGGTAGACACCCGCATAGAGGAACTCGGCAATGGGATGGAAGAGTTCCGTGAGGAGATGCAAGGTGCCCTCGACTCCGCTGTCGACAAGCTAGCAAGTGAGATGGGGTCACTTAGGCATGCCCATTCCGAGGAGAATGCTGCCATTAAGGAGGAGAACCATTTCCTAAGGGCGGAAATGGACAAGATGATGGGGAGGATGAAGGAGCTCGAGGAGCAATTGGCATTGTTGCGCTCCGTGGTGGTCCAAGGTGGTATGGCAGCCACACCATCCACTTCGGGAGGAGCTCCTATGGCACGAGTGGAAGTGCCAAAGCCCCAAGCGTTCAGGGGGACGCGAAATGCCAAGGAGATTGACAATTTCCTATGGAGCTTGGAGCAGTATTTCAAGGCCCTAGGAATTGTGGAAGATGCAAGGAAGATTGATCATGCCCCACTGTATTTGGCTGACACCGCCATGGTTTGGTGGCGAAGGAGGGAAGCTGACATCGAGAAGGGCACTTGCACATTAGAGACGTGGGATGATTTCAAGAGAGAATTGAAGAAGCAATTCTACCCTGTGAATGCTGCTCATGAGGCACGAGCAAGGCTAAGGAGGCTTACTCAACGTGGGACAATTCGAGACTATGTGAAGGAGTTCACCGAGGTAATTCTCGAAATCCCTGGCTATCCTGATAGTGAAGCACTCTTTGCTTTTATGGATGGGTTGCAACATTGGGCAAGGCTTGAGATTGAAAGGCGTGGAGCCCAAGATCTAGCCACTGCCATTTCTATTGCCGAGTCCTTGACTGAATATCAGAAAGGGGACAAAGGCAAGGGAGTGGAGCAAGTAAAGGCCAAGAGTAGTGGCGACATCCATGAAAGCAAGGAGGGGAGTGCTAAACCGTGGAGACCCAAGGAAGGTTTGTCCAAGGGATGGAGGAGGCCCGAAGGTGAAAGGGAGAAGCCTCAACCAAAGTGCTTCTTGTGCGATGGACCGCATATGGTAAGAGAATGTCCAAAGCGCAAGGTGTTGTCTTCCTTGGTGGAGGAAAAGGAAGCAAGCAAGCAGCAAAGGGAGAATATGTGCATGGGTGCCTTACAACTAGCTGCCATCGATGTCAAGCCGAAGGAGGTGGCAAGTGAGCGCAAGGGACGCTTGTTTGCTCCAATGGAGGTAAAGGGGCAGTCCATTCATGCTTTGGTGGACACTGGGGCTTCACACAACTTTATGAAGCTCGATGTGGCCAAGAAGCTTGGAGTTCCTTTTGGTGGTGATGAGGGTTGGTTGAAAGTTGTCAACTCTTTTCCAACCCCAACATATGGAGTTGCAAGGAATGTCCAAGTAAAGATAGGTGAGTGGACTGGAACTTTGGACTTCTACATTATTGATTTGGATGATCACTCTTGTGTGCTAGGAATGGATTTTATGGATAAGGTAAAGGCAGTTCTTCTCCCCTATGCCAATGATATGTGCTTAGCCGACGGGAATACCTTGAAGGCCATAAACTTGGCAAGAGGGAAGAATGCCACTAGCACACTCTCTAGTCTACAAGTAGTAAGTCCAAAGGAGTTGCCCAAGGAGTCATTGCCACCGAGGAGAAGCGAAGGGCATGATAAGATGAAGAAGGGAGTGAGGATGACTGTCGACGCGATGGGTCCAAAGTCTTCCTTGTTGAGGCGCATCAAGGAGGCAACGATGCGTGATGGGCAAGCCAAACAATTGGTGAGGTTGGCTCGCGATGGGGTAACAAGGAAGTTCGTGGTCGATGAGGGGCTCATTAAAACAAGGCGTGGCAGCATCTTTGTGCCTAGATGGGGCAAGTTGCGGGAGGAGGTCATGAGGTGGTGTCATGACTTCATGATTCGTGGCCGTCCAAGTGTAAGGAAGATGATGGCAATGCTTGGACGAGAGTTTTATTGGCATCACATGGTGATGGATGTCAAATGGTTTGTGAGGACTTGTGTGGGGAGTCATAGAGTGGATGGTGATTCTCCAAGGGAGGTAAAGTCTGAAGGGACGTTCTCCATCTGCACCAGGGGAGAGTAGACCGTGGAGGTCGAAGGTGCGACTTCGTGGAGACGCGACGAGGGCGTCGCGAGAATAGCTGGGGGAGAATGTCACGACTCTTCCCATGCCTCCCTAAAATCCAAAGAATTTTGTGAAGGAAGAATGGTGGGACAGCCCTATGGAGTGCCAAGGGGCGACTGGTGGCAGCAGCTGCGGGGCAGGCAG
>NW_025215481.1:1462135-1467135 GCF_001659605.2 Manihot esculenta | reverse complement strand
GAAAATCATAAAAAAAACATAACTCGTCAGAAAATCACCAAATTTTGTGTGGCACCTTAGAAAAATATAACAAATTTAATTGAGTTGTCATTTGGTGATTTTTTAAAACTTTTCAAAGAGAATTGGCTTGTGTCACAATTCTTGCCAATTTTGGGCATGCATGGTGGCTATAGGAAAAGTAAATGGAGGAGGTAGTGCTCTTGATCTCACAACATATTGTTTCGTGTTCTTTTTGCAATGTGAGATAAAATAGATAAAAACTCATAGAGGTTGCAATAATTGGTTCATAGTCTCAATGAGTAAGAGAGAATCACTCCATAGATTTTCATTGCCTATGCGATGATGGCAAGTGTGCGTCCAAGCATGTGAGCCAACCATTGCAAAATGTTGGTCAATATTTTTTCTCGTGTGTTGAAAGATATTGTCATTGTATAAGTATTCAAGCTTGAGCTTGTTCAGTACAGAAAACAATGGCACGCTTTGCTCGTTGAAGTGTACAATTAATTGACTGCGTGAACCTCTTTTGGCCTGGTGGTTGGCCAACGGGATATACTTGTTTACCAATGCTAACCTCATTTTGCAAAACATGTGCAAATAGCATCAACCCCAACGTTGCACCACGGGCTCATTGGGGAGCAATGGGCACAGCAGGAGGGAGCCACGGGCCAATTGGCTGCTACTGGGCGTGGGAGCAATTCGCTACGGGCCCGGTGGCGCCTTCCTGAGCACAGTTCACCGTGCAGCAGCAAGGCGCCACGGGCCCGTAGGCGCCTTCCTGAGCACAGTTTCCCGTGCAGCAGCAAGGCGCCACGGGCCCGTAGGCGCCTTCCTGAGCACAGTTCACCGTGCAGCATGTCACGGTCCAAAGGTGATAGGACCAATAACCCCCAAAATTGGAAGGAAAATTGGCTTTACAGGTTGTTGGAGCCAATTCTGCATTTGGGCCTGGGTGGCAGCCCAAATGAGGTTCAACGGGCTTGTGCTGCTGGTTGCAGGGGAAAAATGCCAACTGGGGCAGATTGGCCAGCAGACAGGGTGAACGGGCCCGTGGGTGCCAGGGGTGACTGGCACAGTTGGGGAAAACAGGCAGACTTGCGGGCCAGGAGGGCTAGCAAGCGAGGTTCACTTCGGGACTGGGCCAGGAGTGGAGCCCAGCAGGCCAGACGGGCTGGCAAAGGCAATGGAGGCAATCTGGCGAGTGGCAGGCCCGACGGGGTGCAATTGGGCCAGCCCAGCACGGGGGAAGGTGCTGGAAGCCAGGGGGCGTCGCCAGATGGAAGGAGGTTCTATGGGGCTGGAACATTCGAGAAGGTTCCAGGGGCATCCGGAGATGTCCAGGCGCAGATGAGGTTCAGCGGGCACGCTGGCAGGCCGCGCGAGGCTGGCGGGCCGAGCGCGCAGATGGGGCGCGCTGGTGGGCCGCGTGCACAGGACGATGCTGGTTGGCCGCGCAGGGAAATGAGGTTCACGCGGGCTGGAAGACGCGCGAGAATTCCAGAAGCTTCGAGGATTCTCCAGGCGCTGCTGGAAGCTGCGAGGCGCGGGCAGAGAGGCGCGGGCGGGCCGAGGACGCGCGGGGCGCACGGGCCCGTAGCACGCCAAAATGAGGTTCATTGCCAGAATCTGCCAGAAAATTCCAGAACGTCCCAGATTGCTCCCAAACCGCCCAAACAGGGGCAGACACGTGGAAAATCACCAACCACGAGTTAAGGTCGGTTGAGCACCCTCATTTGCCTATAAATACCCCCATTGGCAACATGTAACTTAGAAACTTGAGAGTGGGAGCCTCCAACACCCAAATTAGCCTTTGGGACACCTTTGTACACACTTTGTGGTGTATTTGTGAGCTTTCTTGTATTCTTGCCTTGTAAATTTTCCCAAGTGTAATATAAAAGCCATTTTCCCCAATTCTCTTCCCTTCTAGCTAGTATAGCTAGTTTAGCTTCCTTCATCCCACAAGAAGCTGGCCGAGCTCTTCACAACCCTTCAATTGTTTTCCGCTGCGTGTTTGTGAGGTTAGGCTGACTTAGCTCGACGGACTGAGCTGAGTGCCGCACGGCTTAAGCGATTTTTGGGGTTGGAATCACTTAGCCCGTGACAAGTGGTATCAGAGCCTACTTCCGCTGAGGTTCATTCTGCTGATACCATTGGGAAGTGGTATCAGAGCCTACTTCTGCTGAGGTTCATTCTGCTGATACCATTGGGAAGTGGTATCAGAGCCATTGGAGGCAAATTCTGCCTGGTTCTGGTTGGCCAGCAGTAGTGTACAGTGAGGTTTATTGCTGCTGCGATTGGAGTTGCCGAAATACCAGAGGGTGGTATTGCTGCTTCAGTGCGGTTCAGCTTGCCTTAGTGAGGTTATTTCCAGCTGATTCTGGGCAAGAGTCTGCCAGGATCTTTGGGGTGCTGGTTTGGCAGGAAGTGAGGTTATTTCTGCCAGTTTCTGGGCAAGTTGCTGAGCAGTTTCGGCAAGGGTGATTTTTGGCTGCAGAAGAACAGTCCAGCGAGGTTAAGCCTGTCCAGAATTGTGAGGGTGATTTCTGGGCATTGGTGGCAGATTTTCAGGGGAAGAAAATCTGTGTGCTGGAAGAGTAACCAGTGAGGTTCAAAACTGCCTACAGGGGTAGTGCAGTGAGGTTCTTCTTGTGAGAAGCCAAAGGCAGCAGAATTTTACCCGCGACCAAGTAAAGAGGAGTACTTGGTTCCCCCACCCGTTTTGGAAGAAAGGAGGTTTTCATCGAAGGAAGCAAATTTTGCCAACAATGTCAAGCCCGACAAAGGAAGTTGTGGCGGTTGGCTTGGGCGCTCCAAAAGGGAAGGAGCATGGCGACCTAAGGAGGAAGTTGGAGCCAAAGAAACCTAGCCAAGGGAGAGCGGAGCTAGGGGACTTTGAGGTCGAGCTCGCAAGGGTACAATTGCGACTTGTCGATGATGATCAACGCTTCGAGGAGATAGAGTCCCACCTTGAGGAACTTGAGTCAAGTATAGACGAGGTTCGCGAGGAGATGCAAGGGGCGCTAAATGAAGCCATCGACAAGGTGGTTAAAGAAGGTGAGTCTTCGAAATCCTCCCTCCTTAGTGAAATCGCCGCACTTAAGGAAGAGAATGTGTTGTTGAGGGGAGAACTTGGGAAATTGGTAGAGGAGTTGAGAAGGATGAAGGGTGAGGTGGAAAGTTTGAGGAAAGATAGGGATTGTGAGTCCACTTCATCCATTCCTCTACTAGGCAAGGAGGAAGTCCCTAAGAAGAGTAGATCTTTGCGAAGGTGTTATTTTTGCGAAGGTCCTCATAGAATTGGTGAATGCCCAAGGAGGAGTGAGCTTGTTGCTAGGGAGCAAAGCAACGAGGAGACTCCGTTGGAGCCAAGGGTGGCATACTTGGGTTCTTTACAAGTGTGTAGTGCACTTGGACGGGTGGAAACTTTGGAGGAGCAAGATGAGGAAGCGGGTACCTCATCATCTTCATCTTCATCTTCATCCTCATGTTTGGAGAAGGACCAAGGGGAATGTGGGGACCAAAAGGGTATGAAGTTGCCGAGGGAGCTACCACCAATGGGAAAGGTGGATGGTGCCATGGACGAGGGGTCCAAAGTAGCTGAAAGTCCGAGGGAAGTGGTTCCGCCGAAGCAAGGGAGGCGTAGGCGACGACGCTCAAGGGGGAGCAAAAGTAGGTGCAAAGCCGAGGGGATGGCAAAGTCACCTAGCCACAAGGACAAGGGGAATGCTACTAGTGCACTTGAGGAGAAGGCTGAAGGCAACACTTCGTATGTAGGTAGACATACGGAGGGGTCCTCCACAACTTCGCACAAGGGAGATGCGAAGAGGTCCGAAGTTTGCTCAAGTGGTGTTGGGCAAGCGAAGAAGACGCGACGAGGGCGTCGCGAGGATGAGTGGGGGAGAATGTCACGGTCCAAAGGTGATAGGACCAATAACCCCCAAAATTGGAAGGAAAATTGGCTTTACAGGTTGTTGGAGCCAATTCTGCATTTGGGCCTGGGTGGCAGCCCAAATGAGGTTCAACGGGCTTGTGCTGCTGGTTGCAGGGGAAAAATGCCAACTGGGGCAGATTGGCCAGCAGACAGGGTGAACGGGCCCGTGGGTGCCAGGGGTGACTGGCACAGTTGGGGAAAACAGGCAGACTTGCGGGCCAGGAGGGCTAGCAAGCGAGGTTCACTTCGGGACTGGGCCAGGAGTGGAGCCCAGCAGGCCAGACGGGCTGGCAAAGGCAATGGAGGCAATCTGGCGAGTGGCAGGCCCGACGGGGTGCAATTGGGCCAGCCCAGCACGGGGGAAGGTGCTGGAAGCCAGGGGGCGTCGCCAGATGGAAGGAGGTTCTATGGGGCTGGAACATTCGAGAAGGTTCCAGGGGCATCCGGAGATGTCCAGGCGCAGATGAGGTTCAGCGGGCACGCTGGCAGGCCGCGCGAGGCTGGCGGGCCGAGCGCGCAGATGGGGCGCGCTGGTGGGCCGCGTGCACAGGACGATGCTGGTTGGCCGCGCAGGGAAATGAGGTTCACGCGGGCTGGAAGACGCGCGAGAATTCCAGAAGCTTCGAGGATTCTCCAGGCGCTGCTGGAAGCTGCGAGGCGCGGGCAGAGAGGCGCGGGCGGGCCGAGGACGCGCGGGGCGCACGGGCCCGTAGCACGCCAAAATGAGGTTCATTGCCAGAATCTGCCAGAAAATTCCAGAACGTCCCAGATTGCTCCCAAACCGCCCAAACAGGGGCAGACACGTGGAAAATCACCAACCACGAGTTAAGGTCGGTTGAGCACCCTCATTTGCCTATAAATACCCCCATTGGCAACATGTAACTTAGAAACTTGAGAGTGGGAGCCTCCAACACCCAAATTAGCCTTTGGGACACCTTTGTACACACTTTGTGGTGTATTTGTGAGCTTTCTTGTATTCTTGCCTTGTAAATTTTCCCAAGTGTAATATAAAAGCCATTTTCCCCAATTCTCTTCCCTTCTAGCTAGTATAGCTAGTTTAGCTTCCTTCATC
>NW_025215481.1:1442135-1452135 GCF_001659605.2 Manihot esculenta | reverse complement strand
AAGCACAATAGGAAGATCATGTCCACTAGGATAGGATGTTGAGTCCTGTCTTGATGCTGTGTAATGCCATGATGTTATACATGTGCATTTAATGCTTGCTATGATATGCTATGCTATGAGTTGAGGGTTCATGTTTTGACATGGATCATATGATGCTAAAGTTTATGTTATGTTTTCAGAAGCGAAAATGAGAGGAACCCGTCGATCAGCTAGATTGACTGGAGCTCCGCCCGAGAATGAGGGTATGGAAGGGCGTCCCCCTGCTTTGCCAAGAGCTATGTCCCAAAGGGCAGGCAGAGAAAGAGCATCAAGAGACCCTAGAAGGTCTTTTGATGAAAGCAGGAGGGAGACAGAACAGAGAAGAAGATCGAGTGATACAAGGGAAGAGATGGATGTGGATCCAAGAAGGGATGGAGGGTTAGGTGTTGGCACTACAGAGGAGGATGTGGGATCATCACAGGGAGGCGGTCAGGCCTCGGGGTATGGTTATCCACCCCACTATCAGCCCTACCCACAGGGCCCAGGATATTCGATGGGAGGTACATCGGATTATCCTAGTTTTCACCCATATCCCACATATATGCCTTATCCACCGTATTACCCCCCATATCCACCATATCCCATGTATCCACCCTCACCTTTTTACCCCAGTCCAGCATACTCTACACCAGAAAGTTCTGCACCTCCCCCACCACCACCAGTGGTACAACCAGAAGCCCCAGTTATCCAAACACCTCAACCTGGCCCATCTGTGAGGAGCAAGGTAAAGATGACTGATTACCTAAAGTTAGATGCTCCTAAGTACCAATCAGGAGATGATCCGTTTGAGTACATTAAAGCAGTCAAGATGATAGCAGATGAGCTAGGGGCAGATGATACCAGAGCCATTCAGATGGCAGGGTTCACTTTAAAATGTAAGAAGGCGAAGGAATGGTTTGGCGTCTATGTGGACCCTAGGTTGGATAACATGTCTTGGGAGGAGTTTGCTAATGAGTTTGCCGGATGGGCATTTCCAGATAGTTCGAAAGAGCTAAAGCTGATAGAGTTTGAGCAGCTCAAGCAGACAGAGGAGATGAGTATTGATGAGTTTACTGACAGGTTTATTGAGTTGCTGCGGTATGCAGGACAGGCCTATGATACTGAACAGAAAAAGGCCAGGAGGTATGCTATGAAACTGCATTCCAGGTATTCCTCTTTGATCCATGCAGCCGAGAGGGAGAGTTTCCACACCGTGGTGGATTTAGCACGGAGAATGGAGGCTAGTGCCATTATACAGGGTACAGTGAAACAGCAGCCGGCACAGTCCTCTGGTTCTAAGACCCCAGGTAGGGGCAAGTTAGATCCCTCTTCACAGGGTGCAGCAACTTCCAGTGGTAAGAAGTGGAGTGGTTCCACTCAGAAGTCGAGGAAGAATAAGTTCTGGAATAAGATTAAAGCAGGTCTGGGATTAGGCAGTGGCATGAGTTCAGGCTCAGAGGTTCCAGTGTGTAGTAGGTGCGGTAAAGCGCACAGAGGAGTTTGTCGCTTTGGGATTACAGGATGTTACAGGTGCGGCCAGGAGGGACACATGGCTCGTGAGTGCCCTCAGGCAGCTTTCACGGCACCATCCCAGCAGACAGCTCCAGCTAGCATGCCACAGCCACCAGTTTCAGTTATGACGCAGGGCAGAGGCAGAGGGAGAGGGTCAGCCTCTTCATCTGCAGGTCCCAGAGGTGGAGGTCCGTCAGCTCCGGCGCGGATTTTCACGATGACACAGCAGGAGGCAAACACTTCTAACACCGTGGTGTCAGGTAATCTCCTCATTGGGTGTTCTGAGGTGTATGCTTTGTTAGACCCTGGTGCTTCGCATTCCTTTGTTGCTCCCAGAGCCATAGAGAGAGTGGGTTTGATGACGTCTGGGTTAGAGTGTCCCCTATGGGTCAGTGGCCCTAAGTGTGATCCATCGTTGGCAGAGACAGTCTGTCGACATAGTCCAGTGTTTATAGATGGTAGATGCCTTCCAGCTGACCTTGTGGTTCTAGAGTTGACAGATTTTGACGTCATTCTAGGGATGGATTGGCTATCTGCATATGGTGCTACCTTGGACTGTAGAGACAAGGTAGTTAAGTTCAGAGATGAGGATGGATCTGAGTTTGTCTTCAGAGGAGACAGGAGGGGCACGCCTAGAGGTCTGATATCAGCCCTACAGGCTCGTAGGTTGCTCCGGCGGGGATGTCAGGGGTATCTAGCTCATGTGAGAGAGCTAGACAGTCAGGTTAGGGACCCCAGATCAGTGCCCGTAGTCAGAGAGTTCCCAGATGTGTTTCCAGATGAGCTTCCAGGACTACCACCTGATAGGGAAATAGAGTTCGAGATTGAGTTAGTGCCTGGTACCAGACCGATCTCTATTCCTCCCTACAGGATGGCACCAGCAGAGCTAAAAGAGTTGAAAGAGCAGCTACAGGAGTTGGTAGACAAGGGTTTCATCCGTCCAAGTACCTCACCCTGGGGTGCTCCAGTGTTGTTTGTCAAGAAAAAGGATGGATCCCTTAGACTTTGTATCGACTACAGGCAGTTGAACAAAGTCACTACCAAGAATAAGTATCCTCTACCCAGGATCGATGATCTATTCGACCAGCTAGCAGGAGCAGGTTGTTTTTCTAAGATAGATCTGAGATCGGGCTATCATCAGCTGAGAATCAGGGAAGAGGATGTACCTAAGACAGCTTTCAGGACCAGATATGGGCATTATGAGTTCTTAGTGATGCCGTTCGGGTTGACTAACGCCCCTGCAGCATTTATGGATCTCATGAACAGAGTTTTCAGAGAGTACCTGGATCACTTTGTTATTGTCTTTATAGATGATATCTTGGTGTATTCCAGGAATGCAGAGGAGCATGCCCATCATCTGAGGATAGTCCTGCAGACCTTGAGAGAGCATGGTTTATATGCCAAGTTCTCCAAGTGTGAGTTCTGGCTAAGGAGCATTTCATTCTTGGGGCATGTAGTGTCAGATCAAGGTATAGCAGTGGACCCCAAGAAGATAGAAGCTGTAGCCAATTGGCCTAGACCCACCACAGTGACAGAGGTCAAGAGTTTCTTGGGTCTGGCAGGCTACTACAGGAGGTTCGTTCAGGACTTCTCCAAGATAGCGGCTCCTATGACCAGGTTAACCAGAAAGAACCAAAGATTCACATGGTCTGACCAATGTGAAGAGAGTTTCGAAGAGCTAAAGAGAAGATTAACTTCAGCACCGGTGTTAGCTCTGCCTACTAGTGATGAGGACTTCACAGTGTTCTGTGATGCATCCCGAGTGGGATTAGGTTGTGTGTTAATGCAGAATAACAGAGTAATCGCTTATGCTTCTAGACAGCTGAAGAAGCACGAGCTGAACTATCCGACACACGATCTTGAGATGGCAGCTGTTATCTTTGCACTCAAGATGTGGAGGCATTACCTCTATGGGGTGAAATGTGAGATCTTTACAGATCATAAGAGCCTACAGCACATCCTGAGTCAGAGAGAGTTAAACTTGAGGCAGAGACGGTGGGTGGAATTGCTTAGTGATTATGATTGCAGGATCCAGTATCATCCGGGAAAGGCAAATGTTGTAGCCGATGTCTTAAGCCGGAAATCACTAGGCAGTTTAGCTCACATTACAGCAGAGAGGAGGCCGGTGGTGAAGGACTTCTACAGGTTAGTTGAGGAAGGGCTACAGCTAGAGGTAACTGGTACAGGTGCTTTGATTGCACAGATGAAAGTTACACCCGTGTTTCTGGAGCAGGTGGCTCAGAAACAACATGAGGATCCAGAGTTGGTCAAGATTGCCAGGACTGTTCAGTCAGGCAAGAGCGAAGAGTTCAGATTCGACGACCAAGGGATTCTCCGCTACGGGCATAGACTATGTGTACCAGACGACATTAGTTTGAAAGGAGACATTATGAGAGAAGCTCATAATGCGAGATATAGCATTCACCCTGGAGCCACCAAGATGTATCAAGATCTGAAGAAAGTTTATTGGTGGCCAGCAATGAAGAGAGAAGTGGCACAGTTTGTGTCAGCCTGCGAGATATGTCAAAGGGTGAAGCTAGAACACCAGAAGCCGGCTGGAATGCTTAACCCACTGCCGATTCCAGAATGGAAATGGGAGAACATAGCCATGGATTTTGTAGTGGGCTTACCGGCGACGTCCAACAGACTAGACTCCATATGGGTGATTGTGGATAGACTGACGAAATCTGCTCACTTCATTCCTGTCAGGAGTGGCTACTCTGTGGACAAGCTAGCGCAGGTGTATCTTGAGGAAGTTGTGAGGTTGCATGGGGCTCCTGTTTCTATAGTGTCTGACAGAGGACCCCAGTTTACCTCCAGGTTTTGGCGAAGTCTGCAAGAGGCTATGGGCACAAGATTAGATTTCAGCACTGCTTTCCATCCACAGACTGACGGACAGTCAGAGAGGACCATCCAGACCATAGAAGACATGCTCAGAATGTGTGTGCTAGATTTTGGCGGTTCTTGGAGGCAGCATCTACCCTTAGTGGAGTTTGCCTACAACAATAGCCATCATGCTAGCATAGGGATGGCCCCATATGAAGCTCTGTATGGGAGGAAGTGCAGGTCACCAGTTTGTTGGGAAGAAGTTGGAGAAAGGTCCCTAGCAGGGCCTGAGTTAGTAGAGATCACGAACAGGGTGGTGCCCATTATCAGAGAGAGGCTCAAGACTGCTGTTAGTCGGCAGAAGAGCTATGCAGACGTTCGCAGAAAGCACATAGAGTTTGAGGAGGGGGATCTGGTCTTGTTAAAGGTGTCTCCAATAAAAGGGGTGGTTCGTTTTGGGAGGAAAGGTAAGTTGGCTCCGCGGTACATTGGACCTTTTGAGATTGTGCAGAAGGTCGGAAATGTGTCGTATAAGCTTGATTTGCCTATGTCTATGGAAAGAATCTTTATGTGCTTTATGTTATGTTTTGAGTATGTTTGAGTTAGAGAGGAACATTCGGGGACGAATGTTCTTAAGGGGGGGAGAATGTAATACCCGGCTAGACCCCGGTATCGGAATTCCTACGTTCCGGCGGATTTTCCGTTGGAAGTCGGGATTCGAGGATGTCGGAGCTTGCCCTAAGGGTATAAGAAAGGTTTTTAAGATGGTTTTTAAGTGTTTTTATCATGTTTGCATGGTGAGTTTTTGAAATGAAAAGGCCAAGGGGACAAAAGCCAGGTTCGGCCGCCGAAGGTGAAGTTCGGCCGCCGAAAGTTGCATGGTTTTGCATGCACGTTAGGCCGCCGAAGGAAGAGTCGATTGGCCACCACAAAAGCCCCTTTGCCCGAGACTTGAGTGTTAAACACTCTGTTTTTGGGTCAAAGGTAGGTTCAAGCTCTCCTTGGTGTGTTTCTCATGTTTTCCTCAAATCTTGCATGTTTTAACATGTTTTTAGCTTTGTTTTAGAGATTTGAGCAAAAGGAAGCAAAGTTGAGCAACTTGGAGACTTTGAGTAGTTTTCCACCACATCTCCAAGTTTGGACCAGCAATCCTCGTTCTTCAAGAGGTAAGCATGGATCCTCACCTCCCCTTATGTTTAAAGTAAGTTTTAAGAGTTTTTAGAGAGTTTTATGGGTTAGTTGTTGGTGGAGCTTTGAGTTGAGCATATGTTGAGCATATGCTATTTGATGTTGTTTTAGGGGTTTGAGTTAGTTTATAGACCCCTATATGCATGAGATATGTTATGTGCTAGTTGAGAAGTGTTGGTATGCATGTTATGGGTGTTTTATAGGTTTTTGGAGGCTGGAACCCTGAGTTGGGTCGGGATTCTGCCTTTCTGGAGAATCCAGGTTCGGCCGCCGAAGCAAGGTTCGGCCGCCGAACCCCTTGTGGAGGCAGTGTCGGCTGCCAAACCTTGCCCCCGAAAGCTAGGCTTTTGGGTGAGAAAGAGACTTTCGGCCGCCGAAAGAGGGAGTTCGGCCGCCGAAAGTGCATGAGTTTCGTCTCTGGACGAGGCTTTCGGCCGCCGAAGGTGCCGCCGAACATGCATGAGTTTCGTCTCTGGAGGGAGGTTTCGGCCGCCGAACCAGCCGCCGAAAGTGCCCTGACCAGCCTTCCTTTGCCCATTTTGTCATGCATGCTTATGATGTTTTAGAGGGGTTTTGGGGAGATATGAAGAGTTATGTTTAAGTAAGTTTGGTCCTCATTTGAGTCCACCTGTGTAGGTACGGACCCGAGAGACCAAGGAGGCCCACAGAGTTAGAGTTACAGCGACTGCTCAGCAGTTGACAGAGGTGAGTGGAACAGAACTTTGTTTTAAGTTAATGAATGTTTTAGCATGATTCATGCATCATTACTGCCATGTTTATGTAGGATGCTTTGCATTAGTATTCACCAAGTTGAGGCATTGCATTATTATTTGTTGATGTGGATTGGACCGAGGCGACTCCAATAGCCCATAAGTCTGTCATTATTGTATGTCCTGTGTGAGCTCCTTTGGGGCCGGGCATTTAACTTGGATGAGTCCTGTGAGAGCCCTTATAGGGTCGGGCACCATGAGTAGTTAGTGAAAGACCTGTGTGAGCTCCTTTGGGGGCCGGGCACCGACAGAGGGAGTTTTGGGGTCATGTCCAATCTGAGATGTGAAATGTTTGTGCAGTGATGCATTTCATTATAGCATATTTTAAATGTTTTTATGGTTTCCGCTCACTGGGCTTTAGTAGCTCATCCCTCTCCCTAACCCCATTTTTCAGGGCCTCAGAGAAGAGAAAGAGAAAGAGAAAGCAAGGGTAAAGGCATATGTAATAGTATAGAATAGTGGACATGATAATGATGTACAGTACAGAGTTTATGTAATGTATAGAAAAAGCAAGTTATATAGAGTATTAGAGTATTGTGCTTGGCCCTAGTGTATGTTTATCCCTTTGTACATGATCCTTTTATGATTGCGATAATGTATGATGAGCTAGGCTTGGTGCATGGTAGTATTTCTATCTCTGTAGTTACTGTATGGTACCATAGCAGGTATCACTCTTCGAGTGCATACAGACAGAGCATGCATAGTCCAGGCTTAGTTGATGAGAAAAGTTTCAAGAAAAGAAAAGATAGTCAAGCAAAGAAAGAAAAAAGAAAATAATAGAGAAGAGTAAGTAACAGTTTTAAGTTTAAGTGTGATCATGTATGGGATTTATCAGGTACACAGAGTTTACAGGTGGCTTACTACGGGTCCCGGCGGCCTTAAGCCGATCTGGATCCTAGTGCCGGTGATGGTCCGGTAAGCGGGCTGTTACACAACAGTTCGATGCTCCAGCAAAGAGCCTGCCAGCAGAAACGATCTCGTAACCGCTCATGCGCCACCACGTACACTGAGCAGCAACCCCACGCGACGAACTGCCCCCCGACGAGCGAAAGCACGACGGGATGCCGAAACGCCAAATGGAGCAATTGCCCGCACCGCTGTGCGCGAGGATGAATCGGAGAGGGAGGGACAATGCAAAATAATGAAATGCAAAACAGTTATGAATGGAACGTTCGATTCTGACGACAAAGCAATCACTTCAGCCAAACGGAATCACCCTACGTACCACCACCTTGCCTCGGCTGCTCGCACGACGGATTCAGCACGGCACGAGGTGCCATGCCTTCCCCAAGCACTCGCGTTGCCTCAACAAAACAGTGGAAACCGAGATCATCCCCTCAACCTTAGCAACGCAAACAGCATGGAGGGAACGATTGGGGCACCGTGAGAGTCCAATCACCGCAACCAAAGAAACTCGCCGTACAATACTTCAACATATGCCTCGACAGCTCATGCGTCGGTTCGGAGAAACAGGTGGCATGAAACGCCACGCCCTCACCTAAGCAATCGCACGTGTTGACAAAGTAGAAGCACCAGGCTCATCCCCAAAGCCTAAGCAAAAGCAACCACCACAGTGGGACACATCGGCACGAGCAACAGTGCGCCACCGCAACCAAAGGAAATTGCCATTCTGCCGCAGCATGTGCCTCAACGCCACTCGCACATAGGATTGAGCACGGCATTATATCACCACGCCCTCCCCCAAGCACTCGCAACGCCTTGACAAAAGCATTAGCACCAAGCTCATCCCCCCAGCCTAGGTATTGCAAAACCACAACAGCCCCGACGTCCATCCACGACCCCGAGGAACGTAACACCCCACCAAGCAGCAGGCCTACACCACCAAGGACACAAACTAAGACAGGTTGCATCGCACGTCCGCCTGTGTTCAGAGTGCGGCATCCACACCTTGAACCGGCTTCCATTTGACACCCCCCGGCAAAGCCTTCGACCCCAATAGCTTCAGCCCTGTCGCCAGACCCAAACGCCTCAAAAGTCTATGCCACCAGGAACTCACACCATGCCCATTGCATCGCATTTCCGCCAGCACGTTGACCCAAGCACGGCACTAGAATGCCACACCGAAGCCTTGCACAAGCATCCAATTGATACTCCAAGCATGGGGATCGGCCCCAATAGCACTGAGTTCGTCGTCGGAGTTGAGGTACTGACCGCCGAGTTGGATGGAAATATTAGCACAACAAAATCCCGAAGCCCAGTGCATCACCTGGAAACTCGCACATCGGCACGAGCACAACACACAAATGCCATGCCCACACCTTGCACCAGCGTCCATTTAACACGCCCAAGCATTGGGATAAACCACCGGATCATTTCCTTGAACTGTCACCAATGGCCCTGGAATGGGCCCCACCGGGCCCGGGATGGGCCCCACCGGGTCCACCACGCCCGAGAATTTTTTTCGATGTTGAATCGAGAGGTAGAGGTGGAGAGGGGGCTAACAAGCTTATTCGCATGCTATACCGATGCCCACATATGGCCTAGCGCATGCCCAGGCCCCGGCCTTGCTGGCCCCCCCAGGGGGGTGACTACCCACACCCCCCTAAAGAGCCTTAGGAACAAGTTGGGCTGTGGCAGGAGGAAACATCACAATGTCTGAGGTGACACACCCCCCCTAAAAAATTCAATTTTACGTATTTTGACCTGATTTTTTGCAGATACCTTTATAAAAATGTAATCTAATTTTACAAAAATTTTGAAAATTTTTTATCAAGTCTAGGTATTTTTTTTTATTTTTTAAGTGTTAAAAATTCAAAAAATCATAAAAAATAGAAAACCCGTCAGAAAATCACCAAATTTTTTGTGGAACCTTAGAAAAATATTATAAATTTATTTGAGTTGTTATTTGGTGATTTTCTTAAACTTTGCACGGAGACATGACAATGCATGGGGTGACATGACAATACATGAGGTGACATGACAATGTTTGAAGTGACACACCCCCTAAAAAATTCAATTTTAGGTATTTTGACCTGATATTTTGCAGATATATTTAGAAGAATATAATCTAATTTTACAAAAATTTTGAAATTTTTTTATCCAGTCTAGGTATTTTTTTTTATTTTTTAAGTGTTAAAAATTCAGAAAATCATAAAAAAAACATAACTCGTCAGAAAATCACCAAATTTTGTGTGGCACCTTAGAAAAATATAACAAAGTTAATTGAGTTGTCATTTGGTGATTTTTTAAAACTTTTCAAAGAGAATTGGCTTGTGTCACAATTCTTGCCAATTTTGGGCATGCATGGTGGCTATAGGAAAAGTAAATGGAGGAGATAGTGCTCTTGATCTCACAACATATTGTTTCGTGTTCTTTTTGCAATGTGAGATAAAATAGATAAAAACTCATAGAGGTTGCAATAATTGGTTCATAGTCTCAATGAGTAAGAGAGAATCACTCCATAGATTTTCATTGCCTATGCGATGATGGCAAGTGTGCGTCCAAGCATGTGAGCCAACCATTGCAAAATGTTGGTCAATATTTTTTCTCGTGTGTTGAAAGATATTGTCATTGTATAAGTATTCAAGCTTGAGCTTGTTCAGTACAGAAAACAATGGCACGCTTTGCTCGTTGAAGTGTACAATTAATTGACTGCGTGAACCTCTTTTGGGCTGGTGGTTGGCCAACGGGATATACTTGTTTACCAATGCTAACCTCATTTTTCA